>NC_056725.1:1077867082-1077892082 GCF_019279795.1 Protopterus annectens
ACGTTTTCCAAAATTCCCAAATTTTGGCCCCCAACTACCAGCGTCACCAGATCTGCCCCCCGGGGTATGAAATCCCCCCGAGTACTCCCATGCAAATGAAGGTACATAGTGATTCATAAGTGGTGGCATAGCAAGCCACAGAAATGAAAACCCAAAAAAAACGGTTTACATGTTGACAAACAGAACATCGATGAAGTGGACCAGACTCATGTATTACAAAGTTAACATATGCCAATGGCTAAAAATACAGCCAATGGCATAAGAAAAGATGCACAACACATAAAAAATAACATTTAATGTCATGGCCACAGTAACGCAAAGCACAACCGTAGGGCATGTGTGCGCAAATGGGAACAAAAGGAAAATATATACAAATGTCATAAAATAGCAATGTAACACAAATCATGATTTCACCATAATAGTCAATGGTATACATGCTACACCACAACCAAGCTGTAAGCATTGCTAAGGGCCTGTGACAGTGTTCAGCGTGGTAACTATGAATTAGTAGTCAATGCCATGCAAATGAGGCAAGTAATAGTGAATCGCAAATGTCCCGCTGGCCTAAGGATGTACAATATGGCACAGCACTACAACACCAATGAGTGGTCTGGAGGAATACATGACATCAGCAGTGGGGTGTGCCACTGCAGCTGTAAGCACATTGGAGCAATGCAAACCCAGGCTGCCCATTGCTAAGCAAAGCCGCAGGACAGGGACATGGATGTAGGTATAGCTTTGCTCAGCTGAGAGCACACATGGTGCCCGAAAGCGCATGTGTACGTGGATGAAAATGTGCCCGAAACTGGGAAAGCGGACTCACGCACAACGCAGCACAGCCCAAAAAGAAAGTTTAGGGGAAGACAATAAGGAAATGAAGCAGTAGGGTAATTGCAGTACAACTGAGCAATTAACACCTATTAACTCACAGTGGGCAATTGACGCCAGCTAACAAGGCTGCTAGCAGCAACCTGCAGAACAGGATAGGGGAGGTGTCGGATTGCAAAGAAAAGAGAACTGTAACCGCCGAGCAAAGCAAATCTGCAGTAGATCAGCAATAGAGCACATTTTGCAAGACCATCCTGGTTCGGGAAAGTACAAAACAGGAAAGCAGGCTGCTGGATGCATGCCAGACAATGGGAGGGGAATCATTAAGAAAAGTTAAGGCAAGGGCAAGAGGTAATCCATGGCAGCTAAATGTAATTCAACACCAAAGGCAGCACAATAGCAGTATCTGTGGTAAAACAAAAGATACCCTGCAGCTCCGAATGTACATACACACCCTATGACATCATCAGTGTTCAAAGCACAATAGTATAAAGTGTGAAGGAACCCTCACACACACTTGTGCATTCCCAAACACTGCACCATCGGTGTAAACAGACGGGAACTTTTACAATGTACTTGTTGGGAGCTGCCATAGCTGTGATTCATTAGCATGTGTTGGAGACTGAAGGTGTTGTGGAGGATGTCGCTGACAACCACCTCAGGCCCCAGAGGAGGAGAAGAGTATTCAGACCAAGGGTAACCTACCAGGGGCTACATGATCTGGAGGTAGTAGAACGTTACAGAGTAGACAGGGACATCATACAGCAAATAGTTGAGCTGTGCCGGCCATGCCTGAGATCCAGAAACAACAGAGGGGAACTCATCCCAGTGGACATGAAGGTATGTGTAAGCTTGAGAATACTAGCCACAGGTACCTTTCAAAGGCCAACTGGAGATATCACGGGGATCTCACAGGCATCAGCATCCAGGGTACTCCATCAGTTCCTGGATGCCATGTTACCACATGCCAGTGAGCATATATACTTCCCCGAACTCAGGAGGAGATGGCCAGCAATATGCGTCTCTTCCACCATGTGGCACATTACCAGGAGGTACTGGGTGCAATAAACTGCATGCACATACATATCAAGTCACCACCCGGAGACCATGGTAGGCGCTACATAAACTGCAAGGGATACCACTCCATAAACTGCCAGGTTGTGTGCAATGCCCAGGGCATTATCACAGATGTGTTTGCTGGCAACCCTGGAAGCTACCATGACTCCCACATCTGGCATGCCTCACAGCTGTATCAGGTGTTTATTAGGGGGGACATCCAATATGGCCACCTTGTGGGGGATGCTGGCTATGCACTGGAGCCATGGATGATGACTCTCATCAGAAATGCACACAAACCCATGCAAGAACACCATAATGAGGCACAGGCGCAAACCAGAATCATCATAGAGCATGTGTTTGGGATGCTGAAATCATGGTTTCATTGCTTGGACATATCTGGTGGAGCCTTGCAGTACTCTCCAGGCACGTGTGCCCATATCTTCATAGTATGTGCCATGCTACATAATATGATCCTGCAGAAACAGCTGCAGCAGTGACATAATGGTGAAGGCCCTCACAGCCCACCGCAATTGCCAAGGCCATCACAGGCACAGAGGGATTCAGACCATAAACACCCTGTGCCAGCCCTAGTAGGCAGAAGGAGGTGTGCCCAATATGCGCCTTGGCAAAGAGGGAACGTAGCACATACACTGACAGTGTAGGCCCTAGGACTGACACACCTCTCCACCTGCACACACAGTAAATGGATGGCACACACACACCACCTGAAATTGTAATGTATAGGTGGCCTACTGTGTGAATCCTACATAGGCAGCCCTCAACTATTGCACACACAACAACTATTGTAACAAGGAAAGTCAACACCTGAGCAGTAAACAAAGCTAACAGCATATGTTGATACTGTATGTATAGGTTCCTAGGTACATCGGTAGGTACATGCCCGATTGTCAGAGGCCATTCAGCAGCGTAGGCAAAATGTGTCTGCTATCAACACCCTTCCGATTAACCAACTGTCCCTCTGTGGAGCAGAGCCAATTGCGGGATCCACGTGTGTAACCACTGTTCCCCACCTACTCTGCATGGATTCCCCGGTCTGTTAATGAGGGCTCCATATAATGAAATTTAGGGATGTAGTGCCAAAGCATGGGAGTACCTATGACAGGTATCTGCCACTCCAGCATTTTCCAGTCAAGGTGTAGCACATTACAGTGTGTGGCTCACTCTGACATAGATTCCCAATGCTGGAGCACATCCATTAAACATCACTTGGACATCCCAAAAAAATTTGGTATCATCCATATGTAAACTAACTGAGTTACACATTTTACTGCAGTATGGAGGAACAGCCATAGTACAGTCCACATACAAAACACCATTAACACCTGTACAAACACAGATGCCAAGTGGTAAAGCCACTGACTGTGTTGATTTTCCTGGTTCCATGTCCTGCAAGGTCCGTTACGTAATCCGATGGCACGAATAATGGATGTTGGATGAGGTCATTAGAGCATGTTAAGCACATGTTAGTGGGTTTATGTGGGGGCAAGTGTGGTAAGCATTGTTTAAACATGACTACGGATATGAAAACAGGTCTAAGCTTTGCTGAATTCGCAGATCACGGTCAAAGTTGTCCAGAACAGGTGAAACCAGCATTATTCACCCTTTTACTAAAGTGCCTGCTCTGAGAGGTAAAACGACCACTGGCCCGGAGTAGAACACAACCCTGTACACAATCACCTACCACTAAGCTACCGAGATGTACCAACGGCAGGTGTGTATTGTGACAGGTTAAAAACAAAAGGGCGAGTTCAGCAAACAGAAAACACCATGTAAGAAAGGGTGTACACTCTCTCTCCCTTCTCTCTCTCTCTCTCTCTCTATATATATATATATATATATATATATATATATATATATATATATATAAATAGGGATAGAAAGGGTATAGAGATGTATGTCGATATATATGGAAATACATATATCTACAAATATATAGACAGGTTAACGACATGTACACAACCATGGAGGTACAAATAAATAGGATACTGCCAACTACCAAATGCTTTACATACCGACATAATCACGAGGCTTAAAGACCGAAGACCACAGTACGAACACTAAACCAGTAATATTATCACGATGTTAAGGGACATTTAGTTATTGCTGCTGGTGCTGCGGGCCAGGTAGTACTGTGTTTAAGTGTGGTTCCCATTGTTTTAGTGTGTGTAAGTGTGTGTTGAGAGTGCGTGTGTGTTTCCTGGGACTGTTGTGTGTGTGTGTGTGTTTTCATTGGTCTGTTCATGCTAACTCGAGGTAGATTATTACAGTAGTTGTGGTCATAGCCGGCCTTAGGCATATGGTTACCACCTGTCCCACTTTGAGAGGGACAGTCCCCCTTGGCCCGTTGTGTCCTGACAACAAATATTAAAAAAGGGGAAATGTCGAGATTGTAGGACATAATATGTCCCATATATTAAGTAATAGTTGCATTAAATAGTTATTTTTGTATCTAAATGCATAAATTTTTACAAGAAACATAATAAGCAACTAAAGTGCTACAAGAATAAGGTTTTATTTAGGGAAAAGTAAGTTCTATCCTTTGTACTGACAGTGGGTATTTTGGCCTCTAAACCCTGATGTGTGCCCTGCAAATGTCCCACTATGGCCATTTGAAAGGTGGCAACCAAGCCAAAGAGTTTGAGTCACCAACAACTGCAATGACTGCAAATATCTGTGACAGAAATACATGAGACAGCTTTCATTAGCAACATTCAGTACATATCGATGTATTTCAAAGGGGTTGAAGGACATCACCTGCATGCTATATAGGAACCAATTAACAATGGTTTAATGAATAAGCCTGCAATAACCATAGTATTAGTCTACTAAATGAAGGTCTTCAATTAGGGAAGGGGCCCCACACATATGGAATATGATAAATGCAGTCCCCACAAACCTTTATCTGCTATGTACACCCACCTACATTCCCACACCTGAAACAATTGCAATACAGACTGTAATAAATCACAAACATCCACTCACTCAATGACATCTGCAGAAGTGTTAACATACCTTGTAGAGACACATTAATGGCACCATGTGAAATCATTGCTGTTGTACAATGGAACAGGCGGATGTTACAGGTTTTGTTTGCAATAGTCTTTATCAGAGGTTGAGATAACAGCTACACTCACATGTAGAACATACTCTAGCCATCACACACAATCCGGGGGACATGAATTCAAATATTTTTCTCTCCATATAGCGTTGCAATTCATCACAATAAAATACATCCAGCCATCTCCCTAAAAGGTAGGGAAAAAGGACAATGCCCAAGTGGAGTATTCAATTATACCCCACTGTTGCCTGTAATTGGGGAGTAGCTGCACAGCTGATGTGCATGTAATAATTTACTCGGAACACCAATTGGTGGCAGGATACCACATGTTACAGGTACCCCGTATAAAATGAGGGCCCCATTTAAAACCCGTTTTATACCATGAACATTTAAAAGGAAAGGAGTACACAGATATTTTTAACTCGACCACTAAGAAGGTATGTAGAACACTCAGTATGTTAGTGTATGTAGTGCCTGTTTTACATTATGTAGTGATGTCTTGTTGAGCATAGTAACACTTGCAGAAATTGTGTGTACTGCTGTGGGCCTCAAGGTAAACACCTCAAACACCACAAGGGATGCTACATAAGGGCTTTAAACATAAAAATTTCCCCTCCAGCCACTGTCGTGGTAGGGTTTGTCCAACAAGTCTGCCATAACAGGGGATAGTTATGTTGATATACTGTAACAGTAGGCATATGTAGGGGTATAAGAGAATAACATCCCTAAGGTGGTCCTGCTGTGCAAAGCTTTGCATTATGGGATATGTTTAAAATGTGAAAAATACAGTATTGTAGGTAGATATGTCAAATATTTTTCATAGCATACTGTTATATTATGCAAACATAAAGGGATTTTATTGGATGTACAATACACAATAACAGGATACATATGTCTTGTAGTCACAGACAGTGTGATGTAGCTAATTGAAATGGAAGAGCTACTCAATTATCCATGCACAAAGGACATGTAATAGCTTCAAAGGGTTTATAGTTAGGTACTATGCTGTCTGGCCAAGTCCATTGTAAGCCCAATACAGTGTTTTCACTGGTGGCACCTCCCTAGGTTAGTGTCCTGTCTGTGAACAGCAAGCCATTTGTTTCCCGCACCTGTGTACAGTACAGCCACTGCAGTGATCCCTGGTGTACATGTCTGTTTCCCCCTCCACCCATCGAGGTATCTCATGAAGAGTGCTAGTGAGGGGCCCTGCCTGGGAAACATGTTCCAAAGCATGGTGAGTGTCTTTCAGGAATGTATCCCTCAGCACTGCTACCTCATTCATTTGGGTACATATCCCAGAGCATGTTGCTCTCAGTGGCTTTGCTTATGTTGCTTATGTGGAGCATATCCATCAATATTGTTTTGGACATGGGCCTTTTATGTTCAGCAAAGGGCACCTCAGTATGCAGTATGCAAATGACTACAGTTGGGGTTTCAAATTTGTGCATCGTCATCCTTTGGGGGGAATAATCCCGTTGGGGGTTAATGTTGTGGTATTTAAAAAAGGCCCCCCCCTTTTGGCCCCTTTTTATAAAGGGGGTTTAAACCCCCACTGCCAACTACCGAATGCTTTACATACCGACACGCATAATCACGAGGCTTAAAGACCGAATGACCACAGTACCGGAACACTATAACCACGAATAATATTATCACAATGTTAAGGGACATACAGTTATTGCTGCTGGTGCTGCGGTCCAGGTAGGTGCTGTGTTTAAGTGTGGTTCCGATTGTTGTAGTGTGTGTAAGTGTGTGTTGAGAGTGCGGTGTGTGTTTCCATGAGACTGTAACGTGTGTGTGTGTGTATTTGCATCATGGGTCTGTTCATGCTAACTCGGAGGTAGATTATTACAGTAGTTGTGGTCATAGCCGGCCTTAGGCATATGGTTACCACCTGTCCCACTTTGAGAGGGACAGTCCCTCTTTGGCCAGTTGTGTCCTGACAACAGATTTTAAAAAGGGCAAATGTACCGAGATTGTAGGACATAACGATGTCCCATATATTAAGTAATAGTTGCATTAAATAGCTATTTCTGTCTCTCAAATGCATAAATTATACAAGAAACATAATAAGCAACTAAAGTGCTACAAGAATAAGGTTTTATTTAGGGCAAAAGTAAGTTCTATCCTTTGTACTGACAGTGGGTATGTGTCGGCCTCTATACCCTGATGTGTGCCCTGCAAATGTCCCACTATGGCCATTTGAAAAGGTGGCAACCCAAGCCAAAGAGTTTGAGTCACCAACGCAACTGCAATGACTGCAAATATCTGTGACAGAAATACATGAGACAGCTTTCATATAGCAACAGTTCAGTACATATCGGTGTATTTCATAGGGATTGAAGGACATCACCTGCATGCTATATAGGAACCAATTAACAATGGTTTAATGAATAAGCCTGCAATAACCATAGTATTAGTCTACTAAATGACAGGTCTTCAATTAGGGAAGGGGCCCCCACACACATATGGAATATGCATAAATGCAATCCCCACAAAAATTTATCTGCTATGTACACCCACCTACATCGCCCCCACACCTGAAACAATTGCAATACAGACTGTAATAATATCACAAACATCCACTCACTTAATGACATCTGCAGAAGTGTTAACATACCTTGTGAGAGACACACTTGTAATGGCACCATGTGAAATCATTGCTGTTGTACAATGGAACAGACGCCGATGTTACAGGTTTTGTTTGCAATAGTCTTGTATCAGACGGTTGAGATAACAGCTACACTCACATGTAGAACTATTTACTCTAGCCATCACACACAATCCACGGGGGACATGAATTCAAAGTATCTGTGTCTCTCCATATAGCTGTTGCAATTCATCACAATAAAATACATCCAGACCTTCTCCCTCAAAGGTAGGGCAAAAGGACAATGCCCAAGTGGAGTATTCAATTATATCCCACTGTTGCCGTGTAATTGGCCAATGGAGTAACTGCACAGCTGATGTGCATGTAATAATTTACTCCGGAACACCAATTGGTGGCAGGATACCACATGTTACAGGTATCCACGTATAAAATGATGGCTTGCCATACATTCAAACCATATGCTCATACCATTGAATCATTTAAAGAGGAAAGGAGTTACACAGATATTATCGTATACTCAGACCACTAAGAAGGTATGTAGAACACTCAGTATGTTAGTGTATGTAGTGCCTGTTTTACATTATGTAGTGATGTCTTGTTGAGCATAGTAACACTTGCAGAAATTGTGTGTACTGCTGTGGGCCTCAAGGTAAACACCTCAAACACCACAAGGGATGCTACATAAGGGCTTTAAACATAACAATTCCACTCCAGCCACTGTCGGTGGTAGGGTTTGTCCAACAAGTACGTGCCATAACAGGGGATAGTTTATGTTGATATACTGTAACAGTAGGCATATGTATGAGCGTATAACGAGAATAACATGCTAAGGTGGTCCTGCTGTGCAAATATGCTTTGCATTATGGGATATGGTTTCAAAATGTGAAAAGTACAGTATTGTAGGTAGATATGTCAAATATTGTACATAGCATGACTGTTATATTATGCAAACATAAGGTATGTGTATTGGAATGTACAATACACAATAACAGGATACATATGTCTTGTAGTCACTAGACAGTGTAACAGCATGGTAGCTGATTGAAATGGAAGAGCTACTCAATTATCCATGCACAAAGGACATGTAATAGCTTCATAGGTTCATAGTTAGGTACTATGCTGTCTGGCCAAGTCCATCTGTAAACCCTAATACAGTGTTTTCACTGGTGGCACCTCCCTAGGTTAGTGTCCTGTACCTGTGAACAGCACAGCCATTTGTTTCCTGCACCTGTGTACAGTACAGCCACTGCAGTGATCCCTGGTGTACATGTCTGTTCCCCATCCACCCATCGAGGTGTCTCATGAAGAGTGCTAGTGATGGTCCCTGCCTGAATCATGTTCCAAAGCATGGTGAGTGTCAATTTCAGAAATGTATCCCTCCAGCACTTGCTACTCATCATTGCATTTGGGTACATATCCCAGAGCATGTTGCTCTCAGTGGCTTTTGCTTATGTTGCTTATGTGGAGCATATCCGTCAATATTGGTGTGGACATGGGCCTTGTATGTTCAGCAGAGGTCACCTCTGAGTATGCAGTATGCAAATGACTACAGTTGGGGTTTCAGAAGTTGTGCTGCATACGTCATCCTTTGGAGGTGAGTAATACTGTTGGTGCGTTAATGTTGTGGTATTTAAAGCCATTGCTGTCCCGTACAGTACACCCCAAATGGGGTGTTGTTCCCTTGAACGTGTTTCATAAGTCAGGAGTATAGAGGTACAATGGCAGCCTTTGTTCCAGCTACAAACCCATTACAGATTAGGGTGGCCATGTAGAAGGATATCCACACCCCCTTGGCAATAAGGTTACCAAAGGAGTGGGTGCTATCTACGTGTGTACTAAGATCCCTTATAATGTCTTATGTATGTAGGGGACTACCACCTATGTGATAGTCACTGGGTGATTGTTGTAATCCAAAGGGGATGTCTATGCACCTTCTGGCATGCTGCTTGAGGCCATGTTACTGACACCAGGTATCTGTCACAGTGATATCCGTATGGAGGGTGTGTGTATTAGCTGGTGAATCACTCATGGCCCCTAGTTTTCAGTCATCTGGAAACCTATTCAGGGAAAGTCTTTCTGTGCTAGACTGTACCTCAGGGAAGCATATAACGAATATGAGGGTTCCTATGACCAAGGACTGGGGTATGCTAATTGTAACTAATGTACAGTAGGAACTGCAGTATGCTACGATCACTGCATGTGTCCTGTCCATGAGACACTTTGCATAACATCTCAAGACGTATGGGTCGCTGTGCAGGTGGATGTGTATATTGACAATACCAGAATGGTGAATGGTGTTGAAAGCCAATGAGAGGACAAGGTAGGCTGTGTGGACCTCCTTACCATCATCTACTACCTTGGTAACTGTCTCAAAGGACTCCACCAGGTATAGGAGCCATGGTGTGGCCCTACCAAATCCAACCTGGGTGGTATCAAAGTTTTGGGGGCCAACAATGTCTCTGTGAATTACTTCCATGATGATGTTCTCCATAGCCTTGCAGAACAGTTTAGTCAGGCGTATAGAGCAATAGCTTCTCTGGTCCATTGTGGCACCACCTCTGTGGAGTGTCATAACTGTTGCTGTGCACCATTCAGGGTCCACAATGCCTGATACAAGGCTATTAGTGAATTTGGTGCCCAAGTTGGGAGCCATGCCATTCTGAGGTTTGTGTAAATCGCAGCCTGGGATGTTGGATGGTCACATGGAGTGTGTGTTCCAGGCTTTAGAGAGAGCAGGTCTGAACTGCATAGTTGTGACCACAGGGACTCTGCATTGATCCTGTATAGATGTAGGCCCTTTAGGGTGTGAGAGGGGTGTAAGGTTAGCTGCCAGGTTGCTGCCAATATCAGTCGGTTCTGTAATGTTTCAGCCTAACCAATGTATGTTACAGCAGATGTGGGTATTGCCATCGAGAGTAGTGACATACCTCCATAATGCTTAGTGGCAGTCCTCTGAATGTGTTGCAGTAATGTTTACGTAGCTAGCATTGGAGGATGTAAGGAGGGATCTCAGAAACCTACTGAGGCTGACAAGGGAGCTACCCCACCCATGGGAGTGTACCCTACTTTGCAACTGTCTCCTTCTGTCGTGCAGTATGTCTATGGCAGTGGACCCCCAGAGTGGCATCCATTATGTGGTGGGTACTGTCATGTCTCTGTTTGGGATAGCATGATCCATGCAGTTGTGTAAGTACTAATGAAGTGCAGTTGGGAATGTTTCTGCATTTGTAACTATATTGCCATCTGCACGGGTGTCATGGCGTTCACTACTTCAGTCATACAAAGCGTGAAGTTGGTTTTGTAGGAATATTGTACTGTGTTTTCCACAAAGGGTGTGGTGCTGGGATGAGGATAACAAGGGTGATTAGCATACGTTCGGAACTGACCAACGAGGGGACAACCCCAGGTGTGTAACACCAGTCACACATGTTGGTAATGTCCAGGTCTAGGATATTGTTGGCCTTGGTGGTGGTGTTTATAGGTTGATCCAGCCGAATGGAATTTATTAATCCACAAAAGTGTTGGCCTAATGTTTCGGTACAGGAGTAGGTATCACAGTTAGGTGTGGGGTAGTGTCAGTGTCACATCAGTAGTTCCTGTTTGAACCCTACTTTCCAGTACACCAAGAAATGAGGGCCATTAACCGTGGAGTATGGTGTGGAATCCGTAGCAAGCTACAATTTGTATAACAGTTCTGGCCACAGTTAGTTGCACTTGGATTGCCTCTGATGCATTGTGCTAAGCAACCAGCAGGGAGGTGTGTAAATCCCTGTGAAATATGGACACACCTCCGCTGTGTGTGTTCCGGTCCTGGTTACATTACTGAAAGGTGTGGTCTGTGTAATAGCCTGTCAGTGCAGGGGTGCTCTGCAGAGTCTAGAAGCAGGTCGCAGTCACTGCAGAGACATCGAAGTGGTCCATTATAAGGAGTGCCTCGGATGAGTGTGTTTGAGATAAAGATGTCAAGCATTAAGTACAAATACCCTCAGGTTTTGCTTGCCTGTACCTGTTCTGGTGGTGAATATGTTTCTGAAATGTGTTTAAAACAGGCAGTATAGGAGAAGCAAGAGCCTTAGATGTTACCCATAATCCCAGGGCTGACAGGTGCAGGCCATCTGTGGCAAAGCAGTGTGGTTTGTTGATAATGTCATTCAAAGCAGACAGATACTGGATACCCTTGGAATGACACCAGAAGCTTAGGCAACTGTTGAAGTGAATAATTCTGTTGTTCTACTGTGTCATCCATCTGGACTAATGCAGAATGCTTCTCAGGGCTTGGGCGATATCTGCCTGGGCTACAAGATCGGAGAGCTATTGCATGTCCCTGTACATGTAGTCCAGGAAGTTACATCTCAGGGCATTCACACTAACATGGAGAATGACAGTTGAGGAGTGACCTGAGTGCATAGGTTATGTTGTGGATCCTATTACCCGACAGCCAGATGACAGTGACTATCGCCTTGTGTGGCCTGCTAAGTGGACATCAGTGTGACCGCCTACAGAGTCACCTATGACTAGTGTCTTGGGTATGTTATAACACCCTATTGGCTGTAGTTGATGGGCACACATGAGTCTGTGGGCTATAAGTAATTGGTGTTGTGTTTGGTGATGGGGCTGCCTCTGTTGCCTACATAGCATAGTATGGAGAGGCTCCGCAAATGTTGTACTCTTACTATGTGTGGCCTGTGGTGGTGGAGATCTACTGAGACTATGTGATGAGTGGGGTGTACTGCAAATGTTTAACATCACAACATGAATGTCAGGGTAAGTCTGGGTTGGAGAGAGCATTACCTCCAGCATGGCTACATATGTGCATCTCCCACAGGCTGTAGTGTTGTATGTTAGGAGGTGAGCATTGACTCTGTACATGAGATGACTGCTATACTGCCTCATGTTACCCACATTCATCATATAGACAGGCAGTAACACTAGCAATTGACATTTGGACATGCCTGTCTAGTCAACCATTACTCATAAGATATGTGAGGTAAGTGTGTACAACAGCTGTTGTACTGTAAGCATGCTGGAAATGTAAGGACAAACAGTGTTTACCTGTAGGAAATGAGTAGGATTGAGTGATATAGTAATTAGTAGCTCATGAAGTGTGTACATGTTCCGAACAAGTGCTGAGCATGAATAAGCAATACAGATAGTGTGTTGGATAATATAAACTCACTGCCCCCCCAATAGGTACACAATCGCATGTCCATGAACATGACAGAGCCCCTGTAACCATAACTATGATGGTACAAGGTACACTCCAGCTGCATGTGACCTGTACAAATCCCTGGTCATATAATACACATATGGCAAAACAGTTTGCCCTACACATACACTGCCATGTAAAACATAGGTTCATGGCAGTCTGTGAAAATACTGAATGGATCACACTAACAGTTATCACAACCCACAAAGTGGAGACGCCACTCATAATGGGAAGGCACCGCACTATTACCCTGCTGAGTATGGTCTGAAAGCCTCTGAACTTTAATCAACGTACATGTTGTTAGCAGTACAGATGTAGATGACAGTACCGATGAATTCACACTGCATAGCATACCTGTGACAGGTCAGAGGACATCATTACCCATACTGTGTTCCACCTACACTCAGTATACTACATGTACCTTCGTGGGTCACAGGAGTGTTCTACCAATGGCCTGTTCACAGAAGCAACACTACAAATGGTGTCTGAGGGACATATCACACCAGTGGCCGCTACAGTAAAACAGGGTTAATGTTTTGTACTCCCAGCCCATACACACAGACAAATGGGAGGCATCTGCATATGTGAGAATGTGAATGGCCATGACCTAGGATCAATAGCTGACTCATTGTTGTGGACAACATACAGCATGGGCTTTGTGGGTGAGGTGCATGACATATGTGCACAATCTGACAGCTGCTTATTGTATTGTCACCGCTATGTTAATAACCCTGTACCCATTAACTACCACCACAGCAGCAGTCAACATTTTGGACACTGTGTGTAAGGGATAGTGCTGTGCAGTTTACCTCCCTGAGCTAGTGACATCACCAGGCCTATTAGGTAGTCATAAGAGGCAACCCAAGTCATGACAGGGTGCCATCCATGAGCATGAAGATCATTGGACAGCCATATTCAGCACTCATGTGATCAATATTGGATCACATATCACCTTTAAGGGGTATTGGCCATGCTTGGATTGGCGACACCAGCCTTCACAATCCCCATCTCCACTATGCAGCATGCTGCCTACCCTGCATAATGACATGTGCAACACTGTGATGGTGGACATGCTACATGTACATATCCTGATCTGAAACACATACATCATGGACAGCCACCTTCCTAGTACAAGGGTCGCCACATGCTGGATAGATCCCTGTGCCATACATGTTACATACTCCTGCCATACCATGCAACCCTGTACAGCAAAGCTGCACATGTCATCTCTGTCATACATGGTGCGATGACCGCATGGTAGATGTATCAGTGACTGTCTGGATCAGTAATGTGGCACTGATTCACCTGTCGGCAGGAACATGGCTGTCAGATACAGCTAGAAAACCTGACATCCTATGCCCATATATGGCCCAGGGCATACACACTACTACATGATCTTGGCCGTACATGCTATAGTTGATAACCATCCCTGCGAATACCATCTGGCTAGTCATTGTCCCATGTGTGTCACATGTTCAACACAGGTGATATGTGGCAGGATGTTGAACTGTTGTACAGTGCCGTGTAGATGTATATGGCAAAACAAATGAATGTAAACGTTTCCGTGTGCATGTCTGCATTGTCACTCCCCATGTCCATGAAGGCAGTGTATGTAATGATATGTGACATATACACACCATCAAGCTCAACAGCATTAATGTGCACACATCCAGGCATGTGCTGATAGGCAAGAACACAAGTACAGGCAAACAGACATGCCCACATCAAGACAGCATTCACATGGAGTATGAGCAATGTAATGAGGTGACACACGTATATGGTGCTAATATCCAATCCCCATCGGGTGTTACATATGTGTGAAATAAACATGTTAGTCATGTGAGTGTCATGACGATTTGCAAAGACAACTGTTCATAAGTACTAAATGGAATACACATGAATGTGCATCGGTATCTCTGTGCATCTCTGAGATGATGTGACCTATCTCCATCATTATGTCTTACAGATAATGCCTCAATCATGACTGCTGGCATATAGCCGCTTGGAGGATGATGCCCTCATACCATTCCTTCATGATAACTATGAGGTACTGTTCAGCCATGTGCCACATCATGCCCAGCAGCATGATGACCTGTGGCAGGAACTTCACAGGAGGGTTAATGATGTGGGTGGCCATAACCGCACCTACCAGCAGGCACGCAGGCACTGCACGGACCTGATCCAACATGCGAAACAGCATGCCAATGCAATCACCAGGGAACAAGGCGGAACAGGTGGTGGGCCACCAACCCAGCCCCCACTCATACCTACCGAGGAGCTACTGGCTAGCCTGAAGACCCCATCAGAACAGCATCCACAAACTCTAGCTGCCATCGTGGAGCTGGGTGTTTCCCAACCACAGAGCCTGGAGTTGCCTGGTAAGTCACTACTGCACATATAAATAGTATATCCCATTTAGTTGCATGTGCCACTGTACATTATGTAATGTAACATCATATGCAAGGTATGTTTACACACATGCCGCATACTATAGTATGTTACCCTGTGTATGCACACACGTGCATACTCCATAGTATATGCTATTATACTGGTGAATGTGTTAACATGCAAAGTGCACCCTGTAGCTGTCATACAGCCATGGATAATAATCAAACTGCTGTGTCACCCCTATACAGGTACCACTAGCATGCCGCAGAGACAGCAGTCTGTTGCAGGTGAGACAGTTATCAGTATCAGGCATGTGAATGCAGAGATTCATTTGCCATGTGGCCAGTTAACACATGTACACATAATGTATGGTCCAGTCATGATATTCAGGTCACAGTTTTCATCAATCACACTGGCTACACATGTGCAATATATACAAACCAAATGAAACAACAACATGAAACCACAGTAACTGTCATTGCTAGATGTGTGGACAATGGTGGAGGCATTGTTCAATGTAGGAATATGTACTATGCATCAGAACAACACATGTGGGGTACGCAAACAGTACTACAGAGTGAGCTGGGATATGGAAAGCCCACATGACTCACCATTGTGGAATGTGCCCCTGCAATGAGTGCAGACATTGTGATGTACCAGCTGACATGTCCCATACATGTAGTAGTCCGGCTGCAACATTGTCACACTATCCCATAAAACATACCCTACATACTAAACATACAACTCTTTGTCCGTATAACCCTGTGGGCACTGGAGTATCTGACATCTATGGGTGTATGTCATATGGGACAACACAGACATGTGACATAGATGGCCATCACACACATCTGCCCAACACATGTTCACACATGGCCATGGAGGATGGCCAGAGACATGTAGTAACACACAGTCGATGTGATGTGTATGTGTGTACACCCTGTTGCACATTGTCTACACATGGTCCAACTATAGCCTTTGTTGAATGGTTATATAGTAGATGTGGAACACTGGACATCCTAACAGCCTGTGCACATCTTGTGGAGGTGTCACTTAATTCAACCACATACGATGTGTTGCACATCATGACTGTGTCACAGCATGAAAGTAATTACCTGTACAGTTTCCACATACATACACATACACCACATCAGGCCAGAGATACCGTACGTTTCCCTTGTTGCTGTTGGACATCACTATCAGCCGTGCACCTCGTGTGTGTGGTACATAAATGTCATGTGGAGCATGGTGTATTGACCAGTCTGCCATGTGTGAACACGGTTGACAGGCAGCTAAGAAATGTTAGTAGTTGTGCAGGGGTGTCATCGGTATGTCTTCCGGTGACCTGTCACACATGACACAGCATGGTTTAGTGTGCATACACCTCAGCGACGTGGGAAACAATCCACAGTATGTATGTATGTATTGTGTATGCACGCAGTCATGGCTATGCACTGTATGTGTATTCTACACTGTATAGCAATAGAGACGCCTCATGATTCCATGCAATGGCACTGTGCCTGTACTTCACACTGTATAGCAATACAGATGCCTCATACCACCCTCAATGATCATACACATCTGCTAAAACTGCATTCTATCTGTAGGGCATACAGAAAACACTGCAATGTGACACCATTACACCGCTGTACATGTGTCAAGACACCATTGTGCCAACATGTATGCAAGTCACTGCACATATCAGCAGATTACATGTCATACAACATGTTAATGTCAAGGACATATGCCTCACATCAGCCATGTGTACTGTTAACCTGTGCTGGTCCACATGGTGTATCACAGGGATGCATGCTTACTACCATGATTGTGTGAAATGCATGGCTTCTGCTATGACACATGCTTGCTGTTGTGTGCAAGCTAGGGATATAATCTAACTAACACTGTTAATGTCTGAGCTGCATGCATCTGCTGTATCACATGCATGCTGCATGCCTTCAGTCATATCACATGCATGGCCTTCTGTCATATCACATGCATGGTTGTCTTTGTGTATCTGTGTATGTCTGTGTGTGTCTGTGTGTGTCCCTGTGTGTGTGTGTGTGTGTCTGTGTGTGTCTCTGTGTGTGTGTGTGTGTGTGTGTGTGTGTGTGTGTGTGTGTGTGTGTGTGTCTCTGTCTCTATTGTAATGTAGAGTCTTTGTTTGCCTTCACAGGTGATGTAGGTGCATTGCCCTCCTGCGGTCCATCTGATGTTAGTGCCCCCACAGACTCTAGCAGTGATGAACATATGCTTGAGGTACAGGCAGGGTTGTCAGGGGCTGAATCATTGCCTTTGGTTGCCACCCCACCTATATCCCCCTCTTCCCCACTCACAGTTCTCATGCCAACATGTATCCCATCACCAGTGGCCATAGAGGAAGGACAGTTACCGTGTGTTAGCTTGGAACAGGAATGTGTGGCGGCTATGGAAGTTTTGTCGTCACACCATAGTGTCAGTGAAATGATTGCAGATGTGCCACACAGGCATATGGCCAGTGCTGCTCATAGGAGGACCCCCGGCCGACATGCACCTGCACGACAGAGTGCAGCAGCTGGTGTCACCAGACACATGTTTCAGACTGTAATGCCGGCACAGGCACTTACTGAACGGCAGAACAGAGAAGGGCAGAGGCTTCAGAGGGATGCTATCCATTCTTTAAATGAAAATATCCAGGCATTGGGAAATGCTCAACAGTAGATTGCTGACATTTTGGACAGGCGATTGGGTGACATGGTTGGAATCCTTGACTGTGGCATGGCAATCCGTGAACGTAAGCTGTCTGTGCTGGAACATCTGGTAGGAGTGAGGGTTAGCCCATGTGGACGTAGGCCAGCTACACCACCTGGTGCAGGTCTACGTGAATGAGCTACCTCACATGCCCGCTCCCATAGTGCCGTTAGCAGCAGCAATGCAGCTGGTGCTGCACTGTCCACACTAGGACACAGCAGGCCACATGGGCGTGGCCCTGGATGGGCCCAGCAGGGACACAGTTCCAGTGGACATGTGTTATCAGACAGTTCCCATTCTGTACCTCTGTCTGGTAGTGCCCGTGCAACCCCTGGCAGGCACAGGTCACGTGGCAGTGGCCGGACACAGTGAGCTGTACATCCTGGTCTGTACAATCTGGAGCTGTCAACAATACCCCTGTGTAGGCCGGATACACGGCAGAACTGTGTGCACACATACACGCACACACCAGTAACATCTGTAGGACATCAACACCCACATGCATAATAACCACACATGTCCAAGTAGATCACAGGCCCTAACCCACACACATGATGTCATCCACTGTTGTAGCCTAGACCCCTGGCAAACATTATCACCCTGTGCATATGATGATGCCTGTGCTGCATCCCTGTCATCCACACCATTGGGGCAGGGACATGCTCATATGGTCTGATGCACAGGGTGAACAGAATTGTGAAATAGGTGTATATTACAATTGTTGCATACCGTTGGCACGCAGCAGACATACCATGTAGTACAGGATTAGACTGCATTGTTTCATGTTCACAGTATGTGTCTTGGTAACAACAGTAACAGCATGTTGGTAATGATGCCTTGCGTCCTTCCTGAAGGTCTATTTGCATGTGCCATTATGTAACAGTGTTTGTGGTTACAATGCGTTGTTTTATGTTCACAGTATGTGTCTTGGTAACAACAGTAACAGCATGTTGGTAATGATGCCCTGCTTCCCTCCTTAAGGTCTAATTGCATGTGCCATTAAGTACCAGTGTTTCCAGTTTCACATGTGTAAATGTGGTGTACTCACAGGCATGGATGGCAATACCAGCATGCTATACATAGCCTCAACCTCACTGTTATAAAGGCTGACATTCCATCGATCTCTACACACCTACTGATCCAGGAGCATGTGAGCTGTGTACTAGGCTACAGTGGCTAGAGACGGGACATCCATACCAGGTGAAATCACAGGTACAGCTACATAGTGCGGGGGTTTACACAGCAGTCTAGCTGATGTCAAGGGTAGGGGCCAGTTGGTAGCATGAGGACTCACTGTGTAGCAGTAAAACGTTGTCACATTACAGGATGTGAACACACACAGACATACACAGACACACACAGTAACACACCCACACTCGGGGTCAATGACACTGTAACACACACGTGATAATGTTGAGGTGAGGACCCCTGCCTATGTGGTAATCACCATTACAGTACTGTGCACCCACATGATGCAACACAGAGAATGAACATGTACAGGTAGTCAGTAATGCGTAAGACTGATGGCATCGACAGGGTAGTAGATTGCATCACCTTGAGGGGTTAGGGGCCCTATCTGTTCTCAATGGTAGCATACATCCTCACTCCATGCACCAGACAGCCATGCATACATACGCATACACACACTGGAGTCCATACATGTCATGCACATACAGATAGCTAACGTGTGTGATACACACATCACCCCTGCCTATGTCTTGCTGTCTACACTGCAGTATGTACAGATCTCTACAACAGTGTACAGGGGTGTGTAACAATTGGGATGTATTCTCCACCATACGTGGCATATATGGCCACACAAGCAAACACACATGGCAGTACTGTGAAACAAACACCTGCTATCTTCTGATACATCTGACAGACATGCAGCAGTATTGCCTACATTACAATGTGCACCGACGCTACCTTCGGCAAGTGTGCTGCTATATGCACACGGGAGGACTTAAGTGTTACAGATGCCAACTGCTTTACAGTCAGTGACACCCTGACCGCTGTGTAGGTTGTATATCTTCACCTGCAATTACCGGAGACATAGCTTACTTTTTGCACATGTTATGGTAGGATGGCTTGTGACACACCTGTGTGCTGTCTTCAGGAAACATCCATCTGCAAAGGTGGCCCTCCACTTTATGTACACACATCCATCCATACCTGATGTACATCTTACCGTATTGTCAGTATTTCACCATATACAGGTGTCAATGATGGGATTGCATTGCAACTGCACGTTGTAGTCGGACACAGATAAACTGCAAACATCAGCTACTGCTCATGCATGGTAGCTGAATGCACACCACTACATGTACATGTGTATAGGTCCTACATTCCTGTCAGTAGCCATGTTTGTATGCATTGCAATTGGTGAACATGTGTGGCATACATGACAAATGGACTGTTGTATGCTATGATAGTTGTCAAGGGTAACCAGTACAGAGGGAATGTTAACTCAGTCAACATTGCTACCGTATGTACTGTTAGCATTGAACAGCCATGGACCTACCTTCCATGTGCATGTGTCTAATCACTGTAGCCACGTGTCTGCACGAAGGACAGCATTAGCTATGCTATGTACATATATGTTGTGTGTGTGTGTATGTGTGTGTGTGTGTGTGTGTGTGTGTGTGTGTGTGTGTGTGTGTGTGTGTGGGGCATGCACATATCCACGGCGGTTACATGTATGTCACATCCAAACATGGGTGTGTTGCCTGGTGCACAGCAACAGTTATCTGTTACAGCTGTGTAAGACCCAGAGCCCCTGTTATGTGTACAGCTGACCTAGTTATGAATAGTGGTATCAGTGCATTGCATAACACATGATGGAACCCTGTCAGTACATGTGTAGTCTGCACAGTTGCTGTAGAGCTAGGTACAGTCCACTGGTCATGAGTAACATGGTGTTGTACTAATGTATGGATGGGTGTTGCTGGTCCAAGGACACTGTGATGTGTGAGGGCTACATACTACAGTGCAGCATTTACCACTGTGATCTGCACCTGACACATCTGTGATGGCTTTTGAGACTGTACTGGTTAGTACATGTGAGTGACCTTCATATACATGGGGACACTAACACTTGGAGCGGTCCGTAACGGTCTTATGGCCCACATGTCGGTATCTGAGGTATACAGTGGTAGTGCTATTGTGCACAACTGAGCCTTATGCCAGGTGTTCCTCACTGCACAGATGTCAGTATTCCCATTACTGGATCTAGATTGGCAGCTATGATTATGAACGCTGCACATCTAGCACAATTTAGCATACACATACAATGCAGTTGTCCTGTAGGTGTCAGGGTGTTTACCTGGTCTCAGTTTCTTCATCTATGTATGGTACTACATGCGCGTAGTACGCACTCCTGCCAGAACAACACCACGGATGGTATTGGTGTGCCAGGTTTAGACTGGTACAGCTAAGGTGATTGGTACAGCTTAGGTGATGGACAGCAGCAGATGTTGTGTAGAAGACCATTGTCAGACATATGTCGTACAGCGTTCATGCTAACAATGATGACTATCGACACACTGTGCCCTTCCCTGTTTAGAATCTGTGTGCATAAAAGACAGCCCTTCACTACTAAGTGTGTGAGCATGCCCAGTACGCCATTGTTTTGATGGACACATAGTGCATTCCAGACTGACGTGTGCTACTAAGTGTGTGAGCATGCCCAGTAACACCTTGTGTCGGTTGTGTGCCTCTGTGTATGGGCATGACCATTGTTATCCTGTATAGCGATAGTGGTCATCCAAGCATCAGATGGCCATACCCCACTTCAGGATGGATTCCTAAATTTAACACACTGGTTCACAGGTAGGTACACCATAGCTGCCAGCATCCATGTCGATGTCTGCATTCCTAGAAGGTCATATTGACTGTCTTGAAAGGTGTACTGTCTGTGGCTCATCTCGTATCTATGTAGTGTTGTAATAGCGCTCCGTAGATAGCCAGTTGTCCTGCTCACACCACTGCCATGTGTTCGTCTTCGTCTGCCTTGGGACACAAATATACTTTTAGACTGATCACACTCCATACAATCCCTATCGGTGTCTTTGCCTTTGCTGATAATGTCACCCACCTAGAAGTATGCCACTGGGAATGCTGTGATCCAGTAATCTTGGTAGCGCGTTCTGTAAATGCGTAATGCTGTAGTGTGACAAGGCTGTCAGTTCTATGTTCTAATCCAAGCCCTGCCATGTGTGTGTGTGTTTCCACTGCCTGGGGACAAGGTAATATTTTTAGACAGCTCACTCTCTGTACACTCCCTATCGGCGTCTTTGCCTTTGCTGATGATGTCACCCACCTAGAAGTATGCCTTTGGGAGTACTGTGATTCAGTGATCTCGGTAGCGTGTTCTGTAACTGCATAATGCTGTAGTGTGATAAGGTAGTCAGGTCTATGTTCTAATCCCAGCACTGCCGTGTGTGTCTTTCCAGCTGTCTGTGGACAGAGTAATATTTTTAGATAGCTCACTCTCCATACACTCCCTTTCAGTGTCTTTGCCTTTGCTGAGGATGTCACCCACCTAGAAGTATGCCTCTGGGAGTGCTGTGATCCAGTAATCTTGGTAGCACATTCTGTTACTGCATAATGCTGTAGTGTGATAGAAAAGACAGGTAAGTGCTCGATTCCAAGGCATGATGTGTGTGTGTTTGGCAGCCATACCCTATGTGTTGGTATCTGTGGGTGGCTAGCTTCAGGATGTGTTGAGTGTGTTTTGTTACTTTCATATATAGTGTCCACAGATTGCATAATCGACCATGACACTGGGTTGTCAACATATACATTCGCCAATAGGTCTGGTGAGTAAATGTCAGCAGCCCTACTCTTACCCTTAATACAGTCTGACCCGTGTGACGCAACAAAACACACTTGCCTTGATAGTAACACCACTACATAATGCAGGTGGCACATGTAGCTTCCTTTTCATTCTTGTCTAATGCTTTGGTGTCATGTGGTCTGCTGTTGTGATATAAATGCAATATCTACATATGTGTGTGTATATTTATATCTGTGTGCATGTATGTATGTATGTATATAAATATATATATATATATATATATATATATATATATATATATATATATATATATATATATATATTTATATTTATATGTATATATGTTGTTGTTGTTGAGTCTTTCTGCTTTTCACAGTTAGGGTTCGTCACAGCGGAACTCCAGTCTGCTAATGATTGGCAGTAGATTTTTATATACTGGCTTGCTGGGCCTAACGCACAACCTTCAACAAAGGAACGCCCATTCACTCATGTTGCCACACAGAAGACGCTCTAACTGAGAATCGAATGGGCAACATGTAACTGTGAGATGACAATGCTACCACAGCACCACCACCGCAGTATATATATAATATATATGATATATGTAGTTATAGATAGATAGACATAGATATATACATATATGTATGTGGACATTAGCACTATTGAATGTTTGTGCTGGATGATCTGTACGTGATCACCTCGGATGTATGTATATCTGCCATGGCATAGTGGTAAAGCACATCATCTGTGGTGTGCAGGGTCCCGGGTTCTAGTCGTATAGACACCAGTGATTTTGTTGCTGGGAAGACCAAGGGACATAGAATACAGTGATAGTAAGGCACCTTTAACCAGTTGTGTATGGATCTGAGTGACAGTAAGCAGTGGTTATTAATTTGGAGGGTCGGTATGGGTTATATAACTATGCATTAGAAGACTATACCATGCAGATGAAGTTGACAATAGTGAATCCCGTTTATCCCCAGGGTGTGATGTAGATACCAGAAGTGTATGTGTGTAGATAGCCAGGTGCAGGGCTTGAATATAGATGAAAGCATGAGAGGGGGGTCAGGCATTCTGTATGTACATTGGAGACCTGTGCCTCAGGATTGCTCCTGCCTTAGCACGTCTAAGCTAGGGGTGTGTCCATACCTGCCTGGTGACATTGGGAGGGACAAAAGCAGTAGTGGGATAGTCAAGGTGAACAGGCTGCACAAACAAGTGATGATCAGCACAATCAACAGATTACATGGCCAGCCCACACCAGAACACTAAAGTAATGTGAGCAAGCACCATACACACAGGTTTCTTCCACACTCTACACCACCAGTGTATACATGCGGGGACATTTCACAACACAGTCCAACCAAATGAGAAGGGCTGCAGCAGGCAACATAGACCAACATGTGCAGGAGGCTGAGGGTGGTGAGGATGTGTATGCTGCCGAACAACCCTTAGTGGTGTGACATAAGACTTTACAGACCCAGGGTGACTTACCAGGGGCTACATGAGCTGGGGATAGTTGAGCACTATGGGGTGGACAGAGACCTCCTACAGCAGCTTGTTGACTTGTGCCAGCCACACCTGACATATCGAACAGGCCGAGGGAAACCTATCACAGCGGATACCACAGTATGTGTTGGCCTAGGTATACTAGCCACAGGTACCTCCCAAAGCCCAACTGGGGATATCATGGGGATCTCACAGGCATCTGCATCCAGAATATTGCACCGGTTCACAGATGTACATGTCCTCAACACACGTGATTTGTAGACCAGCAATCTGCATCTCTTCCACCACATGGCTGACTACCCTGGGGTACTGGGTGCTATAGCCTGCAATCACGTTCGCATCAAAGCACAACCCGGTGAGCGGGGTAGGGCCTATATTAACTGCAGGGGCATACCCTCCAACAGCTAGGCCATACGTGATGGCCAAGGCATTAAACTGAATGTGTGTGCTGTCTGCCCTGGAAGCTATGACAATTCCAATATATGGTATCTGACACAGCTGTACCACACCTTTGCCAATATGGATATCCCCTACAGTCTCCTAGTGGGGGATGCTGGGTAACCACTGGAGTTGTGACTGATGACACCCATCTGCAATGCACACGCAGCTGGACAATCACACCATAATGTTGCAGATGCACAGGCAAGACATATAATTGAGCATGTGTTTGGGATGCTCAGGTCACGGTTCTGGTATCTGCTCACATCTGGTGGAGCCCTGCAGTATTCCCTAGCTACATGCACACAAATTGTTATGGTATTTGCTATGCTGCACAATCAGATCCTGCAGTAACAGTTGCAG
>NC_056725.1:1077897082-1078008191 GCF_019279795.1 Protopterus annectens
GTTGGATGGATGTTAAAAATGGACTGTTGATCCATTCTCTACTTTTGGACAACATCATACTGCAGCTATGTCAGCTGAATTACAAGGTACTGTTAAAAAACTTGAAAGTTTACTTTTTAAAGAAAATGCAACACATTATAACATTATTAGCTTACAAAGGTATCTGGAGCTGAATATTACTCCAAAGGGCTTAAGACCTTTCAAAAATCCTTCTACGCCCTTTGATGAAAAAAATGTAGAAGATGTACAGTTTGCAAAAAGATGGGCGATGGCAGCACAACGCTGTACAACAGAATGGGTGGCCATCCTAGTCAAAAGAGATTTGTTAAAACAAAAACTGATTAAAAATGACATTGCAAAGCTGTTTTCTAGTTTATGCACTTCTTTGATGGTCCCTAGATTTGAGGGCGTGTTAAAAGATCTTAATGAGAAAGTACTGAGTAAAACTGAGACGTTGATTGACAGAAAAATACACAAATTGCAGAGAGATCTGAGGGATTATGCAAATGAGACTGCTTTTACCAATAAAAACCATCTGAAAACCATGGGCGGGTTTTCTGGTAAAAGAATGGTAAAGAAAAAACATGGTGTCTCGTTTGCTTCATCTGAAGCAACAGAAGCTTCAGGAGAATGGTTGAATGAAAATGCAGACTTTCCTTCACTCCCTCCAGCTCAAAAAAGTGAATATATGTATGAACATTTTTATAACAGACCCAATACAAGTGAGAGAAGTCGGAAAAGGGGACAAGCAGATATGACGTAGGGCAGGCAGCAACAGAATCAACAGGGGAAAAGGAAAAAATGGTATTAACTTTCTTAAGACTAATGGTGTTAATGACAGGTTAGATGAACGGTATGTTTTTAACTTAACTGGCAGTTCTTTTTCAGATATTGAAATAGCAGTATTAAATTGTGGCATTAAGTTTATTCCTACTGTTGTTTCTAATATGCATACATTTAAAATAGATGTTTTTAAGCTAGTAAGAAAGTTACATCTATTGTGCTTTTTTTCAAAGTCAAAAGAAAAAAATGTACAAGTAACTAATTCCTTTGATATGGATGATTCTTTGAATGAAACAACTTCTATGGAATTTTTTTCTTGTGATTCTTTTTTTGAGAATGATGAAACTGTGAATGCTTACTGTCTATTACCGACAAATGGGATTAGCATAAAAAGTAACTATATACCTCCTTTTACTAATGATGCAGTGAAATGTTTTTCCAGCATAGTGAATTATTCTATGCAGGATATTTTTTAAAAAAAGGAAAAAGTGTCTTATAATCTAACTAAAAATGAATGGGAGGCTTTAACGAAGATGAGATGTAGAAAAGATATTATATTTAAGCCCTCAGATAAAGGTAATAAGTTAGTTATAATGACAGTAGAACAGTATTATAAGATGTGTATGGATAATTTAAATAATGAGGAAGTATATAGAATTGCTATATGGAAGGAATATGAAACAGCCTTGTCTGCATATAATGCACTAATAAATAGGGGGTATAGACTTGGCTATTTTACCAAAAAAGACATAGAGAGGAAATTTTCCATAGAAAATTGTACTATGGCAAAATTTTACTGTCTTCCTAAACTACATTAAGATAGATATAATCCCCCGGGTCATCCTATAGTGTCTGCTTGCAACTATTTTCTTTATAATATAGGAATTGTGTTGCATGAATTACTTTTACCAAAGGTTGTGCAGTTGTCTCCCTATATTAGAGACACCTTTGACTTTCTGGAGAAAATTAATAAAATTCAGTGGAATGAAAATAGGTACTGGATAGTAGTAGATGTTAAAAATTTGTATACTAATATTACACATGAATTAGGGGTGGAAGCTTTTAAATTTAATTTGGGTGAAACTCCACTTACTTATTATACAGCTGCTTTAATGCTGTTTGTCTTAAAAATAATTTTTTTGAATTTAATAAAATTCTTTATCAACAAATTAATTAAAGGCACAGAGATGGGAGCAGTTTTTGCTCCAGTATATGCAAATCTATTTATGGGTTATTTTGAAACCAAATTTCTATATAGAATGTGCTTTTTCAGAAGTCATGTAATAGAATATTATCGTTACATAGATGATTTAATCTTTCTATGTGAAGAGGGTAGTTTAGATGTACATAATTTTATTCATGACCTAGACTGTAATAATTTTGGTATAAAGTTTGATGGAGCTCAGTGGGGAGATAGTTACATTTTTGGATGTAAATTTGCATGTTAGAGGTAACAAGGTAGTAACATCAGTACATCATAAATTTGAAGGTGTGAATAATTTCATTAATGGGACTAGTTGCCATCCTCCACACCTAATATCAGCACTTCCCTATAATCAATTATTGCGAATCTCAAGATTAACTAGTGATGAACAACAAAAAGAATTAGAAATTGAGTTGACTTGTCAGAAATTTATCAAAAGAGGTTATAGTGTAGAAAGTGTAGAACAAGCTAAAAATAATTTGAATTTTAATAATCAGACTCATAAACAAGTAAAATATAGGGCTAAATCAGATAAAAATGTGTATAATCAACAAGTGGATATTTTTTTTTTGTTACAACATATGGAACATATACAGAGAAATTAGTAGAAATTGTTATGTTTTATTGGACACATTTGTTACAAGATCCATGCTTGGGTGAATTGTTACCTCAAAAACCTATGGTGTCTTATAGACGTGGAAAAAGTTAATTAAAGATATGCTAGTTCATGCTTATTTTATTTTTTCTGCTGCCAGTTTAACTAAATGTATTTCTGATTATGGTTTTAAAGCATGTGGTCATTGTAGTATATGTAACCAAACAGTAAATTCTTTTGACTGTATAAATGGAAAGAAATTTAAAGTGAATGGTAATTTTAGCTGTAACACAGAGGGTATTGTTTATGTACTCAAATGTGAATGCAATTTATTTTACATAGGTGAATCAAAAAGGAGTTTTCGAGTCAGGTTCTTAGAACATCTGAGAAATATTAAAAATGAAAAGGTAGAAAGCCCTTTAGACTTTCATTTTAAAAAATATCATAACAGTGATGGTAAGAATTTAACAGGCACAATTTTGGAAAAAGTACATTGTGTGAAAGGTATGTGCTTGAAGAATAAACTACAATGGAAAGAAGCACTGTTTATTTTAAAATTTGACACTCTACACCCTAAGGGGTTAAATAGAGAGCTTGATTGGAAATGGCTGCTGTAATTAAGTGTTTTTTAATTGTTTTATTAGAATAGTTTTTTACTATATAAAGGAATGAGAAATGGGTTTTGTTATACTCTGTTAAAAGGCTTATGCCAAGGTGCTGGAGAACATTAATTGTTGGTACTATAAAATAAATTCTTTGGATATATAGGCTGAGTCGTTTCTTGGACTATTTTTCCTTCTTGGAGGTTTAATATACCCACTTACACATGCGTATTGGGTTTTATCTCTGCTTCAACAGCATACTATTGCCTTAGTCATTATGACACCGACACTTCATTCCGGTTAACTTGTAATCAGTATACAGCACATTATACAGCGGACAGATGTGGCACTCTTTTCATGTCTGGTGTACCGCTGATAAGTGTGATGTGATACAGTGTCATTTGACCTATTTCTCATCTGCACAGCCTATTATTCCTGCTACTATATTTGTTCTGTGCACATTCATATTATTTATGTTAATAAATGGAGTGCTTGTGTTACAGAGAATGTACGTCAACATATTGATGTCTGCATGTAGTTGTGTCTTTAGACTTTTCCCGGTTTGGGGTCGCCACAGCAGAACTCCGGTCCACTAATGGTTGGCAGATAGGTTTTACGTGCCGAGATGCCAGTCCTGACACACAACCTTCAATGACGGTATGCCCATTCACGCATGTCTCCATGCAGAAGACGCTCTGGCTGGGAATTGCACCTACGTACTAGCTGACCTACATGGGCCACTCCATTGCAACCGGCGCAACCAAACCTGGCACTCCTGTGTCCATAATTGCATAGCCATAGTTTCTCTAGCCCACCCGTGTTGAGTTTCCATGCATAACAGCCATTATCCACCTGATATCTCAGCCATGACAACCTTTACACATTGCCCTCTCCAGAACGTTGGGGCCCTACGCACATTTTGTACTGCCTCCTGTATTCACAGGGTCTTCCTCCATTTATAATTGCACATACGTGCCTTTCCTGGTGTTATGGATTATGAACAATTTGCGGTTTACAAGTGAAGGTGGTCACAACATGAACTACATTCCATCTGTGTAACGATATTATGGCCACTGGTATAACCCTGCCTCTGGTGTGAATAGCGGTGCTCTACTCACTCTTGTGCAGCTTTATTTTATATATATATATATATATATATATATATATATATATATATTTATATACATATATGTATAAAATTGCATATTTCTTTTATGTCTGGGGATATTTATCTATGCACACATCTATCTAGCTATATATAAATATAAATATATATATATATATATATATATATATATATATATATATATATATATATATATATATATATATATATATATATATATATATATATATATATATATATATATATATATATATATATATATATATATATATATATATATATATATATATATATATATATATATATATATATATATATATATATACAAGTTACATCTGTCCAAAACAACATACATTTGCTATGCTAAAAGCTTACACCCGCGCAGGTGCACTTACATCTCCTTATTGTGAGTTACATATGTTTACTGCCACTTCTTTGTGCTTCATGTGCCTTATTCCTTATGACAGTACCACTTTGATTGATGAAATCCGGTTAACGGCCCCATGCAAAACACTCGTTCACCTTTACATGTTTAAATGTTGGCTTTACAGCACAGAGGCGTTCATTACACAAAAAAATTACATTTGCTATAGTCGTACTTGAACCGGGAATGCCTTTATGTTAGGCAGATGCTCTAACCACTACACTATTGGTGTTTGGACTCATTTATATGTATACCCATAGTTCATAGAAACCCTAACATACACCTCACCACTTCACTTATGCAGCAGGCATCCAATCTCCTGCTGGGAAAACCGCAGTACTACACTTGCGACATTCCCTATTCCCTACTGCTCTGGACCTGTGCTGTATGTTTACTCACTCCAAGGATTTTCAGAACTCCAACGCTTATAGTCCTGGCAAATACATGTGTTTGATTGTCAGGGTGTTCATTTGCTGGTCCTGGTTTAGGCTTGTCCGACTGTTGACTGGAACTGCCCTGTACCTGTTCAAATGTCAGACGTAGCACATGGACAGAGTTGGTCCTGATATTAACATGCTACCTGTGTTTACACACGCAGGGGTTTGGGCACCTCTGACCACATTATTAGGTCAGCACTACATAATATAGGGTGGGAGGGGGGGTTCAACTGGTGTTTCCCTTCACATTTGACTATTTCATTATTTCATATATACGATGAATATTATTCTGGACATCACTTATGAATTCACTACAGGTATGCAATAGTCCTGTCAACAAATGTGACGGTTGGTGTACATATGTGTACAGACCTCTGTGATACTCGGGGACTAATTTCAACAATGACAGGGACAAGGCTATGACAAATCATGGACAATCACGGACACTTCTACAATATTAGTACTATTAACTTGGAACGTGTTGACAGATTTAGAGACATATGTATTACTACTTATTTTCTGCAGTTAAATGCATCTATTACTCTTAATTCTTGTCATTAGTCATTCTCATTCAGCACCTTTCCTCCAAAGGTCACTGGCTTTGTGAGTGATTAAGAGGCTGGCCAGTTATTCTGCGAATGCTCTGACCTTTGGTAGGGTTGCCACATTTTCATATGTACAGGATGGGATATATTCTGGAGACACCATATTGTTTAGACCAACATATACCCACGGTCAGTGCAGGGTTTAGAACATTCAATATTTCCCTAGCTGAGAGCTTATTCTATTAGCACTTTAGTTGCTTATTCTGTTTCTTGTACGAATGACGTATTTTATATCCAGACATGACTGCTTTAGGCAACTGTTACATGAAGTATGGTGCATAGTTATTTCCTACAATCACAGGACATTTGCCATTGTATCATTCTTGGTCAAGACACACCTACCCAAACAGTGACTGTCCCTCACACAGTGGGTCAGGAGGTACCCTGTTTATGTCAGTGCCTTAATCACCCTATTTCCAAGTGCCACTATGTGAATGTGTGCAATATATTCTCTCGATTATTCATGTGGGGAGACGTGCGTCATGAGCAGCTGTTTGATCCTGGGTACTAGGTTCTGCATGACCACCTAGAGCTGAACAGTCTAGTGCACCACTACTGCACATTCAACTTGTGTCCAGATGTCTATAGGACTGGACATTGTGTCGTGATACCCAGTCTGATTTTTACACAGGTTACTTATCCCATGAGGGATATCCAAAAATTGAACAAGACCAATACCTTCCATTCTTTTAGATTTATGAAAATGTGTTAGGGTTTTTCATGCAAGGGATACATAGTTTGCAATCCTGACACTGCCTATGGTGACACTGTCTGCTACATGTGAGTAGTGGTCCCTATGTGTAGATATGGCTGCGCCAAGCTAGTAGACCGAGTATGGCTGGATTTGGTGGATGTTCAGGTATGGGGGCGGGTTGTGTGCTGTGGAGGGGATGATGGCTATTCAATTATGCATCCAGGTGTGTTGCATTTGGATGGGCCAGTTCCATCCAGACCATTCTGTGGGTATGTGCTGGTGATGTTTCTGTACATGTGTACCGCACATTTTAATATTCATATGTTTGTGTGATTGTGTTCTACAGTATGGCCTGCCATGTTGTACTGCAGATGTGTATACTTGTTCTTTGTGTTTCTTTCTGACTCACCCGCTGCTCCCTCATACACCTCCAGTTCACCTATTCTGCATCCAATACAGTCTCGCCTTTCTGGATTATACCATTACCCCCCCCCCCACACATACATATTCTTGACACTCCATCCATCACTTCTTTGGTTGATGGCCCATGACACTGTCAAGGGAACACATTGCATATACTACATATGTCAGGTACCTGTATGGTTGTGAGGACTACCCTGGCATGTTTCACCTTCCACATGCTGTACATCACGCACATATGTACACGCCCATAGTTAACTTTCATGACATGGTTGGTACACCCGGGTAATACCCGTTCAACTGTGGCACATCCTGACAAGTACGGCTTGGACCACATATGGGCAGATTTTGGCCAACTGCTCTGACCATTGGTAGGGTACCACCTTTTCATATGTCCAGGATGGGATATATTCCGGACACAAATCTGATTTTACAGGACAACACATACCCACGGTCAGTACTATGGATAATACTTTTGTTTTCTGTCTACATGTTAGCTTATTGTTGTAGCAGTTTATATGTTCCTTCTGTTTTGTTTTCTTGCTTATTCTATTTCTTGTCACATATATATGTCACATATGGACATACCTATTGTATGTGACTATTACGAGCAATGTGGTATATAATTCTGTCATACGGTCGCTGGATATTTACATTTATCATGGTTTTGGTATGGACACAACTGCCCAGCTGTGTACTATCCCTCACAATGTGGGACAGCTGGTAACCCTGACCATTGGGCTAGACGTAGCTATTGGCAGCACGCTAACATGATGCATTTCACTTCCACTTAGTATAGCTATCTACACTGCGTTAGAATACAGGCACATGGTTTTCAATATCATTTGTTCGAGGGATGGAGACTCGATATTCCCTACCGTGCATTTGTGTTTGCTTCTTAATTTTGTGTTCACAAGAACTGTCTTGCATGCTTTGCATATGTTTCAGTATCCACGGACACTGACAAGTGTGATTACTATTGCAGGCAAATTGTTATATTCAAGCATTTTAGGTTGCACGTTGACATCTGACATTTCCACGCCTCCACCCGACGTTCATTTCCTATGCACATGGCTGTGGCGGCAGCGCACCTTCATTAATATGCATTTGGCGCTACTGCGCCATCTACATGCCGCATGGCCAGCACAAGCCTAACGCCGGCCTTGTGCCAAGCTTCATGAATCCCGGGCATTGTCTTTCTGCCCTAGTAATATTATCTCTCATCACATGGTCTTTAAAAGATGCATATGTAAATCCTTTAGCACCCTATTCTGGAAAGCTGAAACCACCAGAGCCATAGCTGGTTTAAAAGTAGAATCACAAAACCAAAATGACCTAGCATCTTCATTATTTTGAGCACCCTGAAAAAACAAATGTAAATTAAGTAAACGACAAAAATCAGCAACATCTTGTGCAAAGTTTTGTTCAGGTACAAAAAAACTGGGCACAAATCTCAAACCTTTGTTAAGAACTTTTATTTGTAAATCGGACAGCACCATTGACATTATATCAGCAACTTATCTCTGAACTATCATTTTCAAAATGCCTTTTAGATCTGGAGTGACCTTTATGCTTCCTCCCCCCTCTTCTGGGCTTGAATCTAAAGGGTGGCCCAGGTTACTTGCAGAATTCCTCCTGTTAGAAATTGGTGACCTATCCACTTGACTGTCTTCCTCCTCAGTATTAGATGAAGTGTCCTCACCTGACGTGACCAATTGTTAAGTTTGGGGCTTTTTTTCACCTGGCCTTAATGAATATTTCTAATTAACAACTTTCACTGGTGCATTAAGTGTGTATTGTTCAATTACGGATGTTTTATATATATATATATATATATATATATATATATATATATATATATATATTATGTTGCTGGAGGGAAATGGCATTTATTATCAGTTTTTGTTCACTGAGGAAGGCTGTAAAGCCGAAACCAGCCTGATTTGTTATGTGCAAGTATATGTGCATATGCATGGGTATTTTTTAATACACTACTGATTTCTTGATAATAATATGTGTATCTTCTAAATACACTACTTTTGGATGCAGGACTGTGCTGGCTTTTTGTTTTGTTTGTCTTAGTATCTTTTTGGGCCAATTCACTAGCCATACTTGCGAGTGGCTTTCTTCTTAGTTGGTTTCTTCTCTTCACTCGCTGTTGGCATTTATCCTGTTTGGCTGTCTTCCCTTCCAGCTGAAGTTGAAGTTATTTCCTCGGATCATTTTTGGACTTGGGGATCTTAATGCACATTTTTCATTGTATTTTTTCACTGTTTCTTTTGGATTGGATTAAAAACCTGTTTGTCTACAGTTTACCAGCTTGGTGGAGTGTGAACTGATTATACCCTAAGCATGGCAAGTTTGCATTTGGACTACGAGAGTTTGCATTGGGACAACGCGCCTCCATTATTCACAGGCCCACTCATGGTTCTTGTTTCTTGGATTATCTAGTTTGTGCCAGTGGATAATTATTGGGACATCTTGTATGTTTAGTGAGGGAACAGAGTTGGTACAGTGTGAATTTATCACATTGTAAGGACGGCGAGTTTGTATTTGGACAACGTGAGTCCATATTTGATCAACGCACATTTAAAACTCAATGGCTCACTTATAACTGGTTATGTCAACATGTATTTATTGGGACATTTTTGTATGTTTAGTGAGTGAACGGAGTTGGTGTAGTGTGAATTGAACATATTGCAAGGATGGCAAATTCATATTTGGATAACACAAGTTCATTTGTGGATATCGCACATTTGCAACTGACTGGCTCATTTGTTTGTTTTGTTTTTTGGAATTATTAGGAACTGGTTTGGGATAACGAACATCTATTGGGACATTTTTACAATTCTAGACAGGCGTGTGAACACCATTATTGGTCCGACATAAGGAAAATTAGATGGCGGCAAGTTCAAACTTCACGAACATTTTTCAAGGCCATGGGACTGTTTATAATTGACTAGTGATACAACTTTCATATTTATATTTTTTTGCATTGTCTTACAGTGGTTGTTTTTTTATTTTCTGATTGTATCAGTCAAGAATGGTTTGGGGCCCTGAATGATATGACTGTGATTGACTGGAACTTTAGCATTCAGTTCCGTTGAATACTCATTCATTTATATTGGCTCTATCTAATATTATGAGTATGACTTATTTTTCCATTTTTGATGGCTCTTTCTACATGTTAGGGTTGTATATTGATCTGTGATGGGGTTATGGAATAATTTCTCATTATCATGTTTATGCTCTAACAGGCTGGTATGTGAATTATATGTGAAGTATATACAACCAGTTTATAGGCACTCAAACTCTTTGTGCGGCCATCAATGACGAAATATACAAATACTATATATACTTGAGTTTATGCTTTTAGGGGTCTACTTTTTATGAATGTATATGTTTTTGTAACTCCTGTTACTACTTTTGAAGTTCAATGAATATTATGATTACAGTTGAGGTTAGGATATCAATGAATGTTTGATAAATGTTTATCTTTATTGTTACATTTTTTTATTCAGATTTTATTGAGTAAAGCTATTGGCAGCACTCATAATTTAGGTTTGGGTTAATATATATACCAATGCTTCACTTATATTTTTTTACTACTATTACTATATTATATATATTTTGATATTTTGGTGACCCTCCTCTATGCTTGAGTTTTTATTAGGATCTAAGGTTAGAGTATGTAGTATATTTATAATGATTCCCAATATAGGTATCAACATATGTTAAATTTTTGAGCGGATTGGTTTTGTTGGATATACCATCACACTAGATATATGTATATATCTTCTCTTTCATATTACCTTGGTTCTGTGTCAGAGAACTTAGGGTTCCCTTTTTTTGTGGTATTACAAGTTGATATTTTTTTATGGTGATTCTTAATGGGTCTGAGTGCACCAAGGAATTTTCTCTTCTTCCTTCTTTTGCAACCTTAAAGACAGGATTACCTCTAAATAAGGACCTGAGTATGTTTGTTTGGGTGTAAGACCGGTACATTCAGGATATATTGGTATATGCACTAAAGTGAGGTTGGTTTTGGTGGTGCATAGCATTTTGAGCTATCTGTGAGTATATGATTTTGGTGCAGTTTTGTGGCTATTCATAGCACCACCATAGAGTTGTGGAAATCATTTTATTTATCCAGTGTATTACAATATAATATACATTGGCTTGGACATGTATATTAAGGAAGATTGAGTCTCAGTGTGGCTGACATTTGGAGACAGGATCTAATTTTTATGCTATTTGTAGTTTAAAATTTTGTTTTTTACCAAACGTTTGGTTGAATTTAGGGGGAGGGTGATTCCCTTGGTGTTTGCCTGGGGTCCAGCATTGAATCATGGATCTAGTCTCTATTATTAGGGGACCATCCTCTGACACAGATGACTTGGATATCTTTGGTTTGGGTTCACATTCTTTGCCCAATGGCTCATCAAGCCAATTGGATGACTCACTTCATGAATATAATGTGGCTTTTAGCAAATTAACTAAGGAGATGAAACATTTGAGGAGTAATGTGTGGAATTTATGTCTATTTAAGGCATATCAGCAAAAACAAATATCACTGAGAGGACTTAGGGTGAAGTTGCAACCATTAGTACCTCAGGTTGATCAAGCACTATTAAATGATTGGCTTGCGGTACAGCAGCAAGCATCAATGGGATTTGTTAATGCTTTAGCTGCATATTATGAAAGAATGGTACAACAACAAACTCTTGAAGTTGAGAATTTGAGCCAAGGGATAGTGAAATATAAAAATCTTTCTTGTTATACCTTAGGCCTAAATCAGTTAAGTAAGGATATTTTAGAACTTGAAAATAATTTGAAGGACAAGAAAATGTAGAAATATAACAGGGATGTTGAGGATTTTGATATGGGGAGACCCTTTGACATTTGTAAGAATGTCAAATGTGTGACCCCAAACCAGAAATTTGGTTATCCCAAATCCAGAAGATCAAAATCTATTCTTAAAAAACGAAATAGAGATTTGGTCTCATCAGGTGAGGACACTTCATCTAATACTGAGGGGAAGACAGTCAAGTGGATAGGTCATCAATTTCTAAGAGGAGGAATTCTGCAAGCAATTTCGGCCACCCTTTAGATTCAGGCCCAGAAGAGGAGGGAGGAAGCATAAAGGTCACTTCAGATCTAGAGGGCATTTTGAAGATGACAGTTCAGAGATAAGTTGCTGTTATAATGTACACAACATATCCTCAATGGTGCTGTCCAATTTACAAATAAAAGTTCTTAACAAAGGTTTGAGTTTAGTGCCCAATTTTTTTGTACCTGAACAAAACTTTGCACAAGATGTTATTGATTTTTGTCATTTACTTAATTTACATTTGTTTTTTCAGGGTGCTCAAAATAATGAAGTTGCTAAGCCATATTGGTTTCATGATTCTACTTTTAAACCACCTATGGCTCCAGTGGTTTCAGCTTTCCAGAATAGGGTGCTAAAGGATTTACATATGCATCTTGGTAAAGACCATGTGATGAGAGATAATATTACTAGGGCAGAAAGACAATGTATTGATGAAATCAAATCAAACAAAAATCTTGCAATACTACCGGCCGACAAAGGAGGAGCTGTTGTGGTCCAGGATTGGACCAAATACCAACAGGAAGCATTTAATCAATTGCTTGATCATAGGTATTATATGCTGATGCATCTAGACCCTACAAGCAAATTTAAGGTGGGAATTGACAATTTTCTGGATAAGGCAGTTGAGGAAGGGATAATTTCTAAGGATATTGGATATTAACTCAAAGTATTACCTAAACAGCAATATCTCTATCTATTGCCAAAAATCCACAAGGACCCTAATAACCCTCCAGGTAGACCCATAGTTTCTGGGAGGGGTTCACTTACTGAACCCCTCTCTGAATTTCTTATTGAACATTTGAAGCCACTGTTGTCACATATTCGGGTTCGTATTCAAGATACAACCCACGTTTTGAGTATAATATCAGATCTACAATTGGAGTCAGACTGGTTATTATGTACCCTGGATGTCACCTCCCTGTATGCCAACATTCCCCACTGGGCAGGTTTGATTGCACTTGAATATTGGCTAAATAGAGTGGAACCTGTCTTTAAGGTTGCAAAAGAAGGAAGAAGAGAAAATTCCTTGGTGTACTCAGACCCATTAATAATCACCATAAAAAAAACAATATCAACTTGTAATATCACAAAAAAGGGAACCCTAAGTTCTCTGACACAGAACCCAGGTAATACCAAAGAGAAGATACATACATATATCTAGTGTGATGGTATATCCAACAAAACCAATCCGCTCGAAAATTGAACATATGTTGATACCGATATTGGGAATCGTCATATAGACCAGGTTTTAATACATTCCTGGGCTGTTTAGCTGAACATGTTCTTGATAAAAATGTATTTTATTTTCAACAGCAATGTGTTTGGCAGGTTCGGGGTACAGCGATGGGGGCATCCTTTGCCCCCATTAATGCTGACCTGTTTATGGCATATCTAGAGGAGGAGCTTATCTATAATAGGTGTCATAACATTTACCTTGATGAAATTGACATTTGGAGAAGTTATCTTGATGACTGTTGGCTTGTGTGGAGAGCAGATGTAGGCTATTTGGAGAAATTTGTGGAATACTTGAATCAAAATAAGTGGGGCATTGAATTTAAAGTTACGTGGAATAAACATGAGATAACATTTTTGGAGGTCTTAGTGAAACGTACCTCTTCACAAACCCTGGAGACTGAGGTATTCTACAAATTTCCTCAGTATAACACCTTATTACATGCCTCTACCTTCCACCCCCAACATGTCATCGGGAACATCCCCAAGTCTCAATTTCTCAGGGTGAAGAGAATTTGCTCCCAAGCCTCAACTTATGATAATTTCAAGCATGATCTCTCTACCCGTTTCAAGGATGGGGGATACAGGGCAGGTGACATCTGTAGGGCAAGTCAGTTTGCTCATCTTCAGGAGAGATCAGAGTTATTACAATACGAACAACAGTATATTGACAACAGGGATCAAATTAGATTGATAACTACCTATGGCAAAAATACAAAATCTTTTATGAATATTATTTCGAGACACTGGAATGTTCTGCAGGGTGAGGGCTCCCTTGTGGATTTTCTTGATGAAAATTGTTCATTTTCCTTTAGGAAGGGTCGATCCTTGGGATCATTATTTAGCCATTATGAAAGATAGCAAGGTCAGGAGAAAGCATTGGGTCAAAGAACAATCACAGGAGAAAAGTTGATTGGTTGCAGTCCATGTGGCCGTTGTTCACATTGCTCAAGGGTATGCAAAACTACTAGTTTTTCCAGTAAAAATACACCAATTGTATATGATTTGTCTTTATTTGGTAATTGTAGCACCAACTGGGTGATTTATTTGACTTGTTGCTCAAGTCAAGCTTTCTATGTGGGCCAAACATCTAGGCACCTTAGGATAAGAATTAATGAGCATATGAGTGATATCGGGAATCACAAACCATCTTGTGTGTTATACAAACATATTTGTCAACTCAAGACTGGCGTTTTCAGATTCACTATTATTAATTGTATTTTGTACAAATCAACAGATAAAGCAGGTCTGCATGAGATATTCAATTCAGAAGAAAAAAAGTGGATTGTGAAGTTGGGGGGGGGCCTTTCTTCACTTGGCCTTAATGAATATTTCTAATTAACAATTTTCACTGGTGTATTAAGTGTATATTGTTCAATTAAGGGTGCTATATATATATATATATATATATATATATATATATATATATATATATATATATATATATATATTATGTTGCTGGAGGGAAATGGCATTTATTATCAGTTTTTGTTCACTGAGGAAGGCTGTAAAGCTGAAACCGGTCTGATTTGCTATGTGCAAGTATATGTGCATATACATGGGTATTTTTTAATACACTACTGATTTATTGCTAATAATATGTGTATTTTCTAAATACCCTACTTTTGGATACAGGACTGTGCTGGCTTTTTGTTTTGCTTGTTTTACATTGAAATCTCTGCCATCTAATTAAGTGGGTGATATAATGTTATATATAGTCTCTTTCCATTTAAAAAAACTGTATAAAAGCTTTGTTCATAGGTGATTTCTAGGTTAATGGCACAAAAGCCTTTATGACCTTAGCCAGTAATACCCAGGATATGACAATATATCTTAATTCCCCAGATATGGAATGGGTGGTAGCAGGGTAGTGCGTCTTTGGTGTTGGAGCCCTGAGTCATTTTACTTTGACCATAAGGGATATGGGTAGTACCTTGGAAGTGAATTTATGGTTCCCCATCCAAATTCTTTGTGAAGAGAGTGAAGGATGGGCTTTGTTTTACGAAGATGGGAAGCTTATTCCATAAACAAGGTAGCCTTTGGAATACAAATCTGTCTCTCCAGCAAGATCTGTTAGAGCCACAGTTAAGGTTCACATCCATAGAACGCATAACCCTTGCATAATTTTTCTTGGGAATATATAACATTTTCATTAGAGCTAGATGAGAGAATGTCTTGTAGGTAAGGCATAAATTCTCTCTCATTAAATAATATGAGATGGAATAAAGTGATAGGGCCTTTAGTCGATCTGCATAAGACATGTCTTATGCTTTGTATTTTTTTAGTGGAAAACTTCTGGGTCCACTTCAGTTGGTGTAAGTGTCTGGTTAGGTACATGCAAAAGGGAGCATTGCACTCAATTATGAGCCTGAACTGCGCTGAGTACAATGACACAATGACTTCCTTTGTTCTTGATGTCATGCCTTTCTTGTAAGTTGAGCCACAAATAGAGATGTCCTTGCTATCATAGCTACCTGGTGGTAAAAGTTTAGGTTACTATTTATCTGTTCCAAAGTCCCTCTCCCCTGTGTCTACTTTTAGGAGTGTGCTATCAATATTATAATTTGCAGGGCTATCTGGATTACCAAATGGTATGATTATTAATTTTTTTAGCATTTAGTCTCAGACCATGGTTTTGACACCAGTCATTTTTTTTATTTTTAGCCCTGTTTGTAGAATGTCAACATCATTTTGGGATTCAGTGATTGCACCCAGCTTACAGTCATTGACCACCTTGGTGAGCCGAAGACTCCCAACATTGTCCTTCACTGCAGAGAAGTATATACCAAACAGGAGAGGTCCCAACATTAAGGCCTGTGGAACCCCACAAGTAACAAGTTTCTTATCAGAACTGGATTCACCTATCTGAATAAAATATGTCCTGTCAGTGAGCCAGTTGGTTATCTATCTGACAATGCAGGGGTTTATGCATTACTCAGTAAGTTTATCTATGATCCCCAAGTAGAAGATTGTGTTAAACGCTTTGGCCAGGTCTAGATAAGTGAGGTGTACCATTTTGCCCTCATTCATGACCCTGGAACTTTCTTTAAAAAGTCCAGCAGATTAAGCAGGCAAGACCCCCCCCCCCCCTTTAACAAAGCCAGATTGTGTCTAGTCTAGGGTTTGGAGAGTTCCTATGTCATTATTGACCAGGTCCATGATAATTCTCTCCATGGCCTAGCAGGTAATGCTTATGGGTCTATAGTTCCCTGGGCCAGTTGGTGGGCTCTCATTGTGCAGAGGGACAAGTCTTGCAGTCCTCCATTCCTTTGTGACAAAGCTCGTCTGGATGTTGTGGTTATACTGAGTTTCTAGTGGCCTCGATACATTCTGTTTTAAGTTATTTAAGAAGCATCCTGGAATTCTGTCAAGGCCCAAGGAGACTGTTTATTGGGCTTTAGCAAGAGCAGCAAGGACCTGTTCCCTCATAATGACCAGTAAGTGGATGGTTGTGTGTATTTCCTAAGGTGTAGTCAGAGGTGATGGGGTGAGAAGTTTGACCTGAACTTGTTGGACTGCAATTTTTCTATAATTTCAGGCTGGGTGTAAGTTTTGCTGTTCATGATCAACTTAGTACATTGCTGGCATTTCCCCTGAGGTTATAAACATAATTAAAAAAAAGCCTTATGGTTATCTTTCACCTAGGAGGTCATTTTTGCCCCATGGTTTGATATGGAAGATTTGAACAAGTGTCTGATTTGTTTGTTTAGACTGGTGGGTGTCTTTTTGCATTGTTTTATCTGTTTTTTTGTGGCTTTGGAGAACATTTTTTTCCTTTTGATAAATGACCAATTTATGCTAGGGGTCCATCAAGGATGCAGCTAAGAATGTGGCTGTACTGTGCTTTTGTGAACAGCTCAAAATAGGCCTCAGTGTCATCCAGGTTCAGATGGGCTTAAAAGTTTAATAAGCTGTCACTTAGTTTGAGGTACTCGGCCTTAGCAAAGCTCTTAACTGGTTTGCAGTTTGATAGGGTTTCTAGGTTAGTTTAAATACTAAAGGTAAGGAGATCATTTTGTGGTCAGATCATACCAGGGAGGAGTTAATGCATGGGGAGCAGCATCCCCCATGTTCATGAGTACTAGGTCTAGGATATCTGCACATCTAGTTGGGGGGTTAACTAGTTGCTCCAGGGAGTCTGAGTTGGCAAAGTCCAAAAACCTCCAATCAAGCGAATCATGGGTCTTTGTTATGCTTTGTGCAAACATTTATAATACTCATTTTATATGATAGGATAAATTATTTCAAATATTCCCTCTACCGTTTGTACAAATATATGTTTCTTCAGTAACCGCATGCATGTATATGTAAAACAATCCAGCTACTTCAAGCACCCCACCCCCACTGGCTTATGGCCAGCAATCACCATTTTGAGATTTTTACTTTTAATTTATTCACATCACCTATGTTTTATTCTACATAAGTCTGCCTCCCTAACTGTCAGACATTATCTACCACTCATGAGCCAAAGACAGTGCAGTCCTTACCATTGACCAGTGTCCATTGACTTGGCATCAGCCAGCCAGATGGAGACATCATCCAGCTAGGCATGGATGTCTTTTGTACCATCTGTAGATCATCAGCCCTTCACAGCCAGTTATTACCATGGACTGGCTGGACTAACACCCATAATGAACCACAAGAATTACCACCATTTCTTTCTATTCTATAACTCCCACTGCTGCTATGTTTCCTCATACTGCAATGACCAGCTCATAGGCAACACTTACAACATTAATAATCATTTTCTGTATGGTCCAAAACCTTCCCATTTATGACAGACAAGAGTACTCCACATCACTTTGGGTCATCCTATGACCTCCCCACATGAACATGCTCCCACAAAAATTCCATTGTACTTTATTCCGCAGCCACTGGTGTTGTGCTCACCTCAATTACATAGGAGAGATGAACCAAATGGAAGTCACCCCCCTTCTCTTTTTGATTGGCTGAAGTGGCATGAGATACTCCCTCCTAACCTGTCATACCCAGCTCTTCCAGGGTCCATAGCACTATTTGGATTTGTGTCATCTAGGTCATAGGACTTTAGTCCTGCACCCCAAACAGCCATGTATACTTTCCTTTAACTTATTTTGTGGAAATAATATGATCTGCTTATTCACTATGCTAATTTATTTGTATATTCTCTTTCTGCTTGTGGGAGGTTGAGCAACCTTTTATTTTCCATGTTATGAAATTACAACTATCTATACTTTTAAATAAATAAAATGCAAAGGAGCAAAGCAATGAAGGAGTGAAAATAGCAAAGTCCCATCCACAAATACACTCGCAGAAATAATGTAATCCAACACTCTAGAGTGAGAACTAAACGAATATAATTTAATATAATTGTAATGCAGGTTAGCGCTTTCGCTGATTAGCTTCTTCAGACCTTATACAACAAAATATCCGTAGACAAAAAGGCGTGAAATTTAAAATATCTAGTGCACTTTCTCTTTAATTAATACAATGAATGTTTAAAAATCATTATTAAAAACATTATTGACACCAATATGCCATTAACTAAAAACATATGCCCATTTGTATAATGCATATTAAAAATATATATACAAATAAATATATGCATGTGCATCATTGAATACATCGTGTATAAATACTACAATTTACTACTCATCTGTATTGGAGCATAGTTCTAACTAAATATACTCATTCACTCACTTAAATAAAAAACAAGAATATAAAAAATACACTAAAAATCATCTGTCAAACGTATTCAATTATTTGTTATGCTTCAAGCTCCTCGATTTCAGTAGTGGTCTTAAGGGAACTTTACCATTAAGTCCTGGTGGCATATCAGACCTGAATTTAATAATCCATTGTGTTTCTCTAGCTTGTGTGTAGTTATCCACGTCTCCCCTCCTAATTGAGGTATAAATCTGTTCTAGAATCCTAAACATAAAAGAGTGATCACTACCTTCATCATGGACATGTCTAGCTAATGCATTGTGCAAATTCCCTTTCCTAATGTGGTAAATGTGTTCACGGATCCTATCTCTCAGGCAGCGATTCGTTTTTCCTATATAGAATGCTTGGCAAAGGTCACAGGATGCCATATATACCACATTCCTGGTCATACAATTCCCATGAGCCCTTATTTTGAAATCACCTAAGCCTAAGGGGTGTACAAATGTATTGTCCGTGAGTATATAGGAACAGAAATTGCACATATTGCAGTGTCTGGTATAAAGTTGTTCTGCATACTGATCACTCCATTGTGACCTAGGGTAGCATAGAAGACTCTTTAAGTTCTTTTTATTCTTGTATATATACTTAGGTCTATCTCCAGTGATTTCCTTAATTTTTGGATCCACTGATAGGACGTGCCAATGTTTATTAAAGATGTCCTTGATAGGGCCTATATCTTTGGTATAATATACAGGAAACAGTACCTTTTGTATGGTCTCAGATGGATCTTCAGTTATTCTAACATCCTCAGTACTGTTCATATATACTTCTTCTGCATTGTTACAGAAATAGGGTTTGGCTCTTGTATCCCTTAAACTTGACATATCATCTGTGATAGTCATCAGATCCATAGTATTATAACATCTCTCACTCAACATCTTGTTAAGTTTATCTATATCCATTTCATAAGTTGCATCCACTGGAGTATACCTAGATATACGTATTGCTTGTCCTCTCACTATATTCTTATAGACATAGCCTGGGTGCATGCTATGTCGATGCAACAAGGTGTTTTTGTGACATGGTTTGCGATATAGCCCTGTATTCACCATACCATTGGCTATTTTCTCAACATAAATGTCTAAGAATGGAATATAATGATTTGACCATTCTACCGTAAACTTCAAGAACCCTGTGGATGTATTTATTTCTTCTAAAAACAACTCCAATTGTGTGGGTGTACCTGTCCAAACAAGGAACAGGTCATCCACAAAACGCCTATAGAAGGAAACATATTCCTTATAGAAATGACTCTCAAACAGGTGCCTATCCTCCCATTCCGCCATGACAAGATTGGCGTAGCTATTGGCACACGAAGTGCCCATAGCCACGCCATCTCGCTGGAGGAAGATCTTGTCCTGAAAGCAAAATACATTGGAGTGCAACACTATATCCAATAAGCCAAGTAGCAATTCAATATTGGTATTTGCAATGGTTTCAACCCTCTTCAAATAACTGCCTATCATATCTATACCTTCATTATTCGGTATAACTGTGAACAAAGATTGAACGTCCATAGTTTCGAATAAAATATCATCCAACTTATTGGATGAACTAGTGTATTGATACAAATCCAACAAAAATTGCTTGGTATCCCTGAGAATGTAACTGTTAGAATCTACAACAGGTCTTAAGAGACTTTCTATATAAATAGACAGAGGTTCAGTGGACCACCCCCTTCCAGCTACTATTGGTCTCATTGGTGGTTTGGTTAAGTCCTTATGCACCTTCGGAAGACCCTGTATGGCTGGTATCAATGGATATTGCACAAATAGAAAATCAAAGAGGGCTTGATCAATAATATCATTCTCATATAGGGTTTTTAAAGTAGTCTGTATTTTCATTATTAAGAAGTCTACCCTTGCATTAGTAATTGACTCGTAAAACCTCTGGTCTCCTAGCATAGTGAACATGTCATGTTGATATCTGTGGCTATCAAAAACCACAACTCCTCCGCCCTTGTCTGCTGGGCGGATGACAATGTCCTGCCTATTATGTAAACTATTCAAAGCTACTCTTTGTTTATAAGACAAATTATATCTATTCTTATTATTAAAATCATAACGCCCCTTGTTTTTATATAGGTCGTCCTCTACTAATTTGCTATATGCCGCAACTAAAAGTGGGAATAAACGTAAGTCCTTTTGATAATACTTGTAATTCCTCCTGACTCAGTACATAACTGGACAAGTTAAAGACTAAGTTGTTTTCCTACTACATATAGTAGGTATGAGGAGACACTTAGGGATTTTAAGTTATTTATTAGAAATCTATCTTTGAAGATTGCATACAATGAACAGGACATTGCCTCTGGTCCCTCCTTTAGAAAACCAAGTACGTTCATACCCATGACATATCCTTTAGTTGCGGCATATAGCAAATTAGTAGAGGATGACCCTAGACAAGGGCGGAGGAGTTGTGGTTTTTGATAGCCACAGATATCAACATGACATGTCCACTATGCTAGGAGACCAGAGGTTTTACGAGTCAATTACTAATGCAAGGGCAGACTTCTTAATAATGAAAATACAGACTACTTTAAAAACCCTATATGAGAATGATATTATTGATCAAGCCCTCTTTGATTTTCTATTTGTGCAATATCCATTGATACCAGCCATACAGGGTCTTCCGAAGGTGCATAAGGACTTAACCAAACCACCAATGAGACCAATAGTAGCTGGAAGGGGGTGGTCCACTGAACCTCTGTCTATTTATATAGAAAGTCTCTTAAGACCTGTTGTAGATTCTAACAGTTACATTCTCAGGGATACCAAGCAATTTTTGTTGGATTTGTATCAATACACTAGTTCATCCAATAAGTTGGTTGATATTTTATTCGTAACTATGGACGTTCAATCTTTGTTCACAGTTATACCGAATAATGAAGGTATAGATATGATAGGCAGTTATTTGAAGAGGGTTGAAACCATTGCAAATACCAATATTGAATTGCTACTTGGCTTATTGGATATAGTGTTGCACTCCAATGTATTTTGCTTTCAGGACAAGATCTTCCTCCAGCGAGATGGTGTGGCTATGGGCACTTCGTGTACCAATAGCTACGCCAATCTTGTCATGGCGGAATGGGAGGATAGGCACCTGTTTGAGAGTCATTTCTATAAGGAATATGTTTCCTTCTATATGCTTTGTGGATGACCTGTTCCTTGTTTGGACAGGTACACCCACACAATTGGAGTTGTTTTTAGAAGAAATAAATACATCCACAGGGTTCTTGAAGTTTACGGTAGAATGGTCAGATCATTATATTCCATTCTTAGACATTTATGTTGAGAAAATAGCCAATGGTATGGTAAATACAGGGCTATATCGCAAACCATGTCACAAAAACACCTTGTTGCATCGAGATAGCATGCACCCAGGCTATGTCTATAAGAATATAGTGAGAGGACAAACAATACGTATATCTAGGTATACTCCAGTGGATGCAACTTATGAAATGGATATAGATAAACTTAAGAAGATGTTGAGTGAGAGATGTTATAATACTATGGATCTGATGACTATCACAGATGATATGTCAAGTTTAAGGGATACAAGAGCCAAACCCTATTTCTGTAACAATACAGAAGAAGTATATATGAACAGTACTGAGGATGTTAGAATAACTGAAGATCCATCTGAGACCATACAAAAGGTACTGTTTCCTGTATATTATACCAAAGATATAGGCCCTATCAAGGACATCTTTAATAAACATTGGCACGTCCTATCAGTGGATCCAAAAATTAAGGAAATCACTGGAGATAGACCTAAGTATATATACAAGAATAAAAAGAACTTAAAGAGTCTTCTATGCTACCCTAGGTCACAATGGAGTGATCAGTATGTAGAATAACTTTATACCAGACCCTGCAATATGTGCAATTTCTGTTCCTATATACTCACGGACAATACATTTGTACACCCCTTAGGCTTAGGTGATTTCAAAATAAGGGCTCATGGGAATTGTATGACCAGGAATGTGGTATATATGGCATCCTGTGACCTTTGCCAAGCATTCTATATAGGAAAAACGAATCGCTGCCTGAGAGATAGGATCCGTGAACACATTTACCACATTAGGAAAGGGAATTTGCACAATGCATTAGCTAGACATGTCCATGATGAAGGTAGTGATCACTTTTTTATGTTTAGGATTCTAGAACAGATTTATACCTCAATTAGGAGGGGAGACGTGGATAACTACACACAAGCTAGAGAAACACAATGGATTATTAAATTCAGGTCTGATATGCCACCAGGACTTAATGGTAAAGTTCCCTTAAGACCACTACTGAAATTGAGGAACTTGAAGTATAACAAATAATTGAATACGTTTGACAGATGATTTTTAGTGTATTTTTTATATTCTTGTTTTTTATTTAAGTGAGTGAATGAGTATATTTAGTTAGAACTATGCTCCAATACAGATGAGAAGTAAATTGCAGTATTTATACACAATGTATTCAATGATGCACATGCATATATTTATTTGTATATATATTTTTAATATGCATTATACAAATGGGCATATGTTTTTAGTTAATGGCATATTGGTGTCAATAATGTTTTTTAATAATGATTTTTAAACATTCATTGTATTAATTAAAGAGAAAGTGCACTAGATATTTTAAATTTCGCGCCTTTTTGGTGTATTTAAACTTGTGTCTACGGATATTTTGTTGTATAAGGTCTGAAGAAGCTAATCAGCGAAAGCGCTAACCTGCATTACAATTATATTAAATTATATTTGTTTAGTTCTCACTCGAGAGTGTTGGATTACATTATTTCTGCGAGTGTATTTGTGGATGGGACTTTGCTATTTTCACTCCTTCATTGCTTTGCTCCTTTGCATTTTATTTATTTATTTTATTTTTGCCGTATACAACGGAGCATTAACTTCGAGTGGAAGGTACACTTGTTTTAATTTATCTATACTTTTAAGTGAAATACAACCTTACTTCTGTTCATGATTTTTGACCAAACTCACTAGGATTTTAACACTGCAATACAGTGGATCGTCGTTGGGGGAAATGATTTTGCCATGCTTCAGAAAAGTATGAAAATAGCCCTTAACAGTACCATTAACAACCGCCAACTCACACACACACACACACACACACACACACACACACACACACACACACACACACACACACACACACACACACACACACAGACACACACACTTTTCTAAATGTAGCATATTTGCCTAGAATAGAACTGATGTCTTGCAATATTTTCCAGCCAACTCCATTTCAACCAACTCAAAATGGCTCACCAGATACTGTATCACCCAGGGAAAACACCAGCTCTGAAAAACATCATTCACCCCTATATTAACCTGCAATCTTTACGCTCCTCCAATAAGATCTTAGCTCAAACTACCAAAGCCAATAATTCTGCTGGGGATTCTCTATTCTCAAACTTTGTAGGTAAAATGTGGAACTCCCTAACGACCATGCTCACCTCAGAACCCTCACTCCTACAATTCAAAAAAAAGCTTAAACCCCATCTCAATACTCTCTGGCAATGTCCCTGTTCCAAACCTGATTAACCACTATCATTTACCCTTCTCTTACCTCACTATCCTTAACCGCTTTTTAACAAGGCGCCTCGCCTTTGTAACTGACCTATGTTTTTTTTTATATGCTGCTGTTGTTTTTTTTTTTCCCAAGATGTGATGTATCTTTATATTGTATTTAGAACTCCACTATCTTCCTTTTTTTGCATTAACAATGTTCATATGTCTGTTATGTACTTGGAGCTTTTCTCCCCAGGCCTCAGCTGAAAATGGACATGTATCCAGTCGGACTCTCCCAGTTAACAAATGTAAAATAAAATAAAATAAAAAATAAATAAAAATAAATAAATAAACGGAAAGTAAAACAATTTAATTCATCTGGACTGTGTATATATATTCTCCCATTAAAATATCTATAAATGCTTTTGCAAAAATTTATAAATGATTTTGTCCAAACATTATTAGTCATATTATTAACGAGTCTTTGTGGCTTCCTTATCTTCTAATATTGTCCAGGGCTTTACACTGGCAACCTTTGCCAATATGAATCGTGAATATTTTTAATTTCACATGAGTTTGAAAGCAAATGTCTTGCAAAGTACTCAGTCATACTGGATTTATGTTTACAGCATTGTCTACAAGTCTTAATTCTTTCCATTGAAGCTCACCTTTGTTTATTAATTCTATCCCTTTGAAAACTGACCTTTTCAGATAATCCCACAACTTGCTGGTCTATATGGGTCAGCTATTCATGCTGGTCTGCTCCTTTTGTGTTATAGCCGTCCATGTTGAGAATTAGAAGAAAAACGTATCTTGAAAATTACAAGCAAGTTTTCATCACCAGAAGCTATTTTGAATATTTGCAGAAAAAAACTCTAGGTGGATGTTTATCTGTCTTTGTGAAAAAAAAAATGTTTTAAATAGTCATTTGGATGTAGGAAGGAATTATGCTGCAAATTTTCATTGAACTGGCTTGACTGGTGAGCCTGTCTACATTAGGAGCAGATAATGACATTCCATAACAATACGTTTTATATCTGTGCTTATCATACCATGGTCTTTTCCATGGACACAGCAGACCTGCCAAGTCCAGAAAAATCTGTCTAGCACCACAGCTACATCTGTATCATAGACCTGGTATTGCAGGCATGCTGTTTAACTGCATTTCCAAGTCTGACACACAGATGGAGTTGCACAGTCATGAGACCAACCTGTACAGGAGATCTACCTATAGAGTGGTGGGGGAATGCAAATAGGGCAGTTAGCACAACGTTCATGCCTGCATTCTCCGCATCCATGGTAGAGGATGGGCATGACAAACCACTTGCCCACCAGGGAATTACATTCAAATTTACTATGCATGTCTTTGTTAAGTGTCACCAGAGAAGTATGGAGATGATTCTCACACCACCAAATGTCTCATACCTATGGTCCCCAGTGTCTCCCCTACAACACCCATATAGTGCAGTACAGCACCACCAGTATGCATTATCAGTATGCATTTCTTGCAGTAGCAAACCCATCATACAGGTGGAGAATTTTTTTTTCAGAATGGTCCATTGCAGTCAATGGGCATTTTCATTGTATCCAGGGCTTTATACTGACAACCTTTGCCAATGTGCAACTCTTGTGCCTTCTCAAAAATTAGCCCAATTCCTTGTTTGTAACTGGACTTAGGATTCTTTGAGTCCCAACTGCATGCCCTAAATGGTGATTCGTTGAACCCTGCATTTTGGGTTCATATGTGGAGTAACTGCTAGGTGTGGTGTGTTATTCTACATGGTGTGTTTCTCTACACTTATGTCCTTATAGATTCAGGTCCACAGAGTCTCAACAAACATCTTTACAGTTGCTTAAAAGATAAAGGAAAAAGAAAATGTACAGGAGGAAAAAACTCTCTTTACTTGAAGAAAATGTGCTATTGTTCCAAACCTCCAAACCTAAAAGGTCATGCAGACAGGTGTGGAGGATTACTGAAAGTACAACATAAATTATGAAAAAAAAGATATCAAAACCATGGCAGAGATAGCCAACCATCAGAGTACATGATGTGCTGGGGATGGCTGTTTTGATATACATGCCTGAGTAATTTTTTGAATGGCTCAGGGTGAAGATGCCTCCCTGGAGGTTGCTCTGAGAGAGACAGAGCACATGGCTAATTAGCACATGCCTATCATGTGGACTGCCTCATTAGTTTTCATCATGGTTGCAGGGCCAGCCCTATGTGTTGTTGCATGGCTTCATGCTAAAACACCATCTAGCATCATGTTAGCATGGCTTTTCAATACCAAATGGGGACTCTCATGTGTACACAGAGGTTTACACAGTATAGAACCCTAATGAATTCATCCCACTCACTCTCAGAAATCAGTAGTGCAAATCATTTAGGTTTTATTAAGGGTGGGGTATGTAGTCCAGGCTTGTACACCTACAGCTGAGTATGCAGTCTGCATGCCATGAACTCCAGACTAAAGCATGTGTCCTTTAAATAGATTTTAGCAAGGCATTTAATACTATACACTGGGAATGCATATGGTTTTCAGTGTCACAAATAGGAATTCTGGAGGATGTCATTGTCTGGTGTAAGCTACTATATGCTAATCCTACAGCACAAGTATATTTTAATGGAATGCTCTCTGCATTGATTAACCTCTTGAGAGGGACTAGGTAAGATGCCCACTATTGCACACACTCCTTTTTATTTCGGTATATACAATTGATCAGCATTTATGCTCCCAGTTTAAGCAATTTAAGCAATTCCAAATCCAGATTATGTGGATAATGGCTCCAGAAACGACATAGCTTGCAGATGACTGTGTAATCTGGCTGAAGCACCTATACCTACCCTGAGTTTTCTCAAAACAATTAGAGAAGGCACTAGACTATGACAGAACTTAAAGAAATAAAACAGGTTTCATTTGAGTTCATTAGCTGATGAAACTCTATGCAACATTGCACAACCTCTTTTAAAATTGGTCACAGAATGTACTTCTCTAGGAATTCATATGCCACTGCAGTCAGAATCTTTGATGAAGTTAAATATCATCCCATTAATATGAGCTGCAGCAAAACAAAAATCACACAACTTGTAAAACAATCACTTCTGTTTTATAGTAAAACGCAAATAGTTAAATCAAGCAAATTACTAAATATACTATTACAACAAAACAACTACCCCAGGTAACATTCAGCGGGTCTATATTAGAACACCGAACATTCAAAATGTCGAGTGTTCTAATATTGAACCCTAGCAATCGAAAATTCAAAACATCGAACATTCAGAACAGCAAATTTTTTTCCTAGAGAAAAATTTTGCTGTTCCAAAACACATACACACAACACAAGCACACCAAACAAGCAGCAATCCACACACATACACCTAAACTCTTACACCTAACCCTACACTAAACTATACATACACCACTAACTATCCATTTACCTTAACCCAAACCCTAACCCTAAGGTCCGTCACTATTGTACAGTCACCTCACCCGCACCCTAACCCTAACTCACATACCCCGCCCTAACCCTCACGTCCACACAATCACACACTTACCTAACCCACCCTATCCCTCATGTCCACACAATCGCACACTTATCTGAACCCAACCTGTAACTTTCCACCAGAGCGCTGAAAATACCAAAGCAACAGAAACAGACAATCATTCTTTCCCTAGGAAAAAAATTTGATTTTCTGTTTCTTCGATATTTTCAGCGTTTGCTGAAAATGGGTCAGTATTAGAACACTCAACATTTTAAATGTTCGGTGTTTTAATATAGTCCCCATTCAGCAGTTCCATTGATAAATGTCATTAAATGTTTACCAGTTTTATACGTTGGAGGAGAAAATTACTGAGAATAAGCATAAAGCAGTTATTTGTTTCAAGACAAATGGAAGATTTTTGGTTACTATACATAATAATGTATTTTTTTTGTCAAAAGACGGTATTTTGAAAGGCATGGTCTACTGCCCCCCCCCCCCTACAAAAAATTGAGTGGCATTGAATCTATGTCTATAATGTCTTCCTTCCACCAATTCATGCCCTTTATTAAAGGTATGGACCCAGAAGGGATGGGGTTTGGGTTTCTAACTCACAAATAGGCCAGAACTTATTCCACACCAAGACTTTTTCTTCTCTCCCACTTTGAAACTGTGATCTAATTAAAACTGAACAAAGAATGAGTTGGTTGCCTGAAAGGGTTAAAGCAGCTATCCCATTTATTAAAGACCTTTGGGACTTAGAGACTATTGTTCCCATATTCTTTAGCAAACTACAAGAGCACTCTTCAACAAAGAAATGGAGACGGTGGCAATACCTACAAACATAGGCAACAAAAATGCCCACACAGGCCAAAGTTATGCAAGAGTCTCGGGTTACTCATTTTTGCAGCAATCTGTGCCAGGCCATAGCACGCTAAAATGGTAGTGGTCTGAAATGCTGGAATAAGCTAGTTTTACGTCATAAAGACACTTCAATGGAGGGGTAAGGGAAACATGGAAAAGACTTAGTACACAAACAGTAACCCCTGAGAAATAGTAAATAAGGCTGAAGAACAGAAAAGAAAACAGGCTTCTCCCATTATCAATGTTCATATTTTAAAGCTCCTACATTTCTGGCTAATTACCCTATACAGTAGCAAAACATAGACTGAAAGAGCACAATAAATGCTGGAGATGTGAACTAATGGATGCTGATTATTTTCATTTGCATTGTCTTGCTTGAAAATACAGCCCTTGTGGCAAGCTGTGATTCTTGCTAAAACTACTGCCATTAATAGCAGTCTGCTAGATGACACAGACATTGAATTTTAGCTTCTTGGTATCAACCTCCCACCATTTCTGCTGGACTTCAGTCACTATATTTGGATATGAAATTCTGTTCTGACATTGGCTGGTCTCATTTTTCAACACTGGAAGGTAATACCCAATGCCTGAAAGGACACTTTTTATCAAGTGAGCTATAAACTGAAAAGGTGTGTCAATCCATGTCTAGATATGCAAAAATGGATGACCTATCGGTCAACACTTTTATATATTAGGGACAGTATAGTAAAGTAACAGCATGGGTCAGTAAGTGTCTTACTAATAATAATAATAATAATAATAATAAGGGAAATAAGCAAGTAAAGACAATAGCAAATGATACATTGTTAATATTTACTGGCCCAGATTCATGAAAATCTACACTATGCACTAAACACGTGTGTGTATCGCACTGCAATGAGCACTCCATTTGTCATCATTAAACAGCTCTGCACATCGAGCCCAGTGTCAAAATAAGGGTAAGTGGAAGAATATGCTAATGAAGGCAAAATTAGGTAAAACACATGCTAATGAATCAATTTAACATGGCTGAGAAACTCAGGATCATATAAACTGTCTTTATTAAATCTATATTCTTCATGCGGATATGGTTCCTGTAACAGGTGTTGCAGCTACATTGCTTCTGTGTCTGATTATTAGTTTCTGCAGGTCTGGCTAACTTTTGTTTTTGTTCTGTCATATGAAGTCACCTGTACATGCTGCACGCCCTTTTGGCCTCCGTTTCAATTCTATTTGGAATATGACCATGAGCACACTTAGAAAAAATGTTATAGGTTGCTACTGCTATCAGTAATGTCTGTGTACAACACGTTTTTATACAAGGTGCTGATGTTGCTGCTACTGCTGCTGTCAGACCTTAGCCTACAAGGAGAAGACTCTTTGGACCATGTTTGACATATCATGCAGCTCATGATACAGAAATATTAGATTGCTACAGGATGGACAGGGATACCCTAGATGGAATATGCAGCCTCTGAGACCCTCTCCTGATGCCCCAGGAAAACCAAAGAGAACCCATCCAGGTAGAAAACAAGGTATGTGTAGTATTACATATACTAGTTACAGACACGTTTCAGAGACTCACACTAGAACATTAAAGGAGTCATTGGCCTCAGCCTCAACAATATTACACCAATTTCTAAATGCAATACTACAACATTTAAAGGGATCATATCTGGTTTCTATGCATCCCAGAGGAGAGAGCTACCATCATGTAATATTTCAATATCATAGCACACTTTCCTGAGGGTCTGGGGGCAACAGACTGCAAACACTTTAAAATAAAATCCCCATCTGGTGAACAGGCAAGAAGGTACATCAGCAGGATAGAATACTACATCTTCAATGTGTGCAGGTAACCCTGGCAGATTTCATGACTCACACATATGGCACACCTGTGACCTGTATGCAAGGTTTTTTAGGGGGTGACTTTCCACAAGCGCATCTAGTGGGGAGTGCAGATTGTACACTGGAATCTTGGCTCATGACACCCATTAGAAATCCACACAACCCCTCTGTGCAAGGTTACAATGATGGACATGCTCAAACCTGAAATATTATATATCTCATTTTTGACTTGCTCAAATAAAGGTATCAATGTCTAGACACATCTGCTGGTGCCCCTCAGTATGATGCTGCCACCCCAGCCAACATAGTCACAGCATGTGACATATTGAACAATGTAATTGTCTGAAAATAGCAACAACAAGAAAGTCAATTCCAAGGGCCACAGTTCCAAGAACCACAAATAGGTCCATCAGGGCCAGCAGACACAGATGAGGAGTCTGAGGAAGAAACAGAGCTGGAGATGATCTTGGCAGATGTAGGCATGCAGAATATGCTATATCCCAGGCTAAGAGACAGAGGACAGTGCACACACTCAATACTTAAGTGAAAACCTAAGAATCTTGAAGGAAATATTTAAAATGTTTATTTGGAATGCCATCAGTAGCTTAGATTTTATGTGTACCAGTGGACTTCCATCTCACTCAGGACAGTACACAATTTATGACTCAAGGTGTTAATTCAGTAAGTTTGAAGAAACAGTAGAGGTAATTCAGGGTTTGAATCCAGAGTACAGATAGCTTAAATAAAGGGATAAGAATAAGCAGTGGCAAAGAATTTTTATTAAGTATTTAATGTGAAGTACAACTGACAATTACAAAAATTTAATTTACAGCATGCTGTGCAATGATTATGAATTAAGTCATCTATAAAATGTGTAAAGTATGTTAAGCAGAAAAATTATGATAGTTAATTTAAACTACACTTGCACAATAGTTACTGAAAAAATTTGAAATGGCAGTCTGTTAGGTAAAGTGTTTAAGACAACTTCCCCAACATGTTTTACTCAGCTCATGCCAGTTAATACATATCAAATTGATTAAAAAAATAATTACTGTTTTTTTCATGTAACTCCAGTAACATAACAAGTTAAACACACAGAAAGGCATGTCATAATTAGATCTTGACTTATGATAATATTGTTTCTCCTCAACTTTCAAGATGAAAGCATTAGCTCTCCAGTGCCATTAACAATTAGTAAATAACAGTTCACATTTTATCCTTCTTTTTAGTCATGGGTTCAGTCCCCAGGATGTGTTAGTAAAAGTTTGTATTTTGCATGTCTCAAGAACCCATTATGTCCCATATCATACCATTTTACCTCTTGCCAACACTGATTATTACCACCTTCACAGAGCTGATGTCATCTCATATCACTGTGTTAGAAGATGGTATGAATGATTAACATCCACCATAACACTTAGAGTGTTTGGAGGTGAGAATATAAGCTTTGAAATGTAATTCAGTTATCATCATCCAAAAGCATTTGATACGTTCACAGTGGAATATGTATAAATATAATGGCCATCATACATGGCCAAGTTTCATTGCCATATTTAATTCCACCATTGTATTTTGAAGGAATCCTACCTGATTTAACTGCTAGGCTATTTTTGTGCTTTCTATTGTGCAAATGCAGCTATCAATGTTGAACATCATTGCACAAAGGCTGGTATATGTGAGATCTGAACTGGGTACCAGTTCACTCCATCTTTCTAAGTGTCTTTTAGAAGATATGGCAGGCGAACATAAGGCTGGTGCTCCATTTATAGCTCAAAGGTGGTGTGAAAAGGTGTTCAGGGACTTTATGACATTTATCTTAAAGCAGTACAGCTGTAGGATTCTGCAGAGAACTATACAAATCTTATTACAAGTCTGATGCTTGGAATGGCTTAGCCAAGGCTGTCACCAGTGCTACTGGCATTCCACATACTGGTGAACAATGTTGTCACCATTACAATGACATAAAGAGGTGTGAGCAGGGGATTCTGAGCCAGTGGAAGGCACAGCTTAGAACTGTGAATATCCCTTATTTGTGTTAATTATAGTGCTGCAGTACAAGCCTATTACAATACCATTGATTGAACATAAATGAAAAAATGAAAACAAAACTCAAAACTGCAAAAATCGAACTCATATAAACACATCAAGTACTTTGCAAAAGATGGAACACAATGGAATATTTAGCTTTCAGCTACAGCTTTCAATCTTTACTTTCAGAAGAATTTCAACAGAATAACTGAAAATGTTTTAAATGAACCGAAGAAATCATGTGATCTAGCAGTTGATGTATGCTCTCTATTTTAAACCAATGAAATGTAATTCATAAATGGCAGCACGGTGGTGCAGCAGTTAGCATTGTTGCCTCACAGCAAGAGGTTCTCCAGTTCAATTCTTGGCTGGATTGCCTTCTGTGTGGAGTCTGCATGTCCTCCCTGCATTCATGTGAGTTTCCTCTGGATGCTCTGGTTTCCCCCCATGTTACAAAGACATGCATCTAGAGTGTTTCCCCCCAGGCCTCTGCTGAAAATTGTCTTATTCCAAGTTGGACTTTCCAGGTAAACTGATAATAAATAAATACTAATAATGAATATAATCGATGATCCTACAATGTCTTAAGTTTAAAATGTTACAAAGTGAGACTAACAAAATATAATCACATATTTAATGATCATATCCTTCTAGACTTGAGTAAACATGTACTATTAATACTCTCATTTAGTCTGGGTCACTTGTCAGCCACTAAGATCAACTGTCACTTTTACCTCCTTAATTTCTAATATATTATAAATGTTACACAAAACTAAATGTTATAAAACATGGACCATTACAAAAAAATCCAAGTTTCGAGAGTGCTTAGCCAAAGCATTAATCATATATTTTCATTCCTAATCCATATGAGCTTGAGTCACACACAACTGAGTAGTCATACCTATCTTATATAACAAGCATAGATGCCTGCTCCAACAGCTCTTAATCAATGTATTAGGCAATGTATAAATCAATTTAGGTGTGAGTAGTTTTAATTCCCAGCAGCAGCAGTTAGCTTTATTACTGGATAGTGTCTAAAAATGATTTTCTGCAATATTGAATAACATTAGGTATTCCATTTTTGTAATCAGATGTATTTACTTGGAATGTATATATTAGATATGCCAAAGTCACCTAACTGTTTCCATATTATTTATAATGGTAGTAAAACTGACGCCTTCACATCATGTCTGGATGTGGCAAAAGTTAACATAGTTATGTGTTATATTTTCTTAAATTTTAAAATATTAATTGGAGAAAGCATTGATGTTATTATATGTGCTTTTCTCCCCAACCATCTTTCTCTAGCTCTCTTTATTTATTTTAATTTTATTTTTTATTTTTCTGTGTGCAAATATTGCTGGGGCAACACAAATGAACTCCGTTGCAGGGAGCTGGAATAACTACTGATGATCAGCCCACCATACCTCCCCAGGTGGCTGTTGAGATACCATCACAGGCAACACAGACACTCAGCCAGGTCCCAAACTGTCAGTGTCACCTCCACAACTCCTGCACTAACTGCTCCAACTGTGTCAGGTAGTGCTGCCCTGGATGTTTGTGAAGTGGTGTCCTCTGGGAGGAGTACTAGAGGAAGTGGTGATTTTGTCACATATTAGGAGCCGACAAAGCTTCTGTAGGACATAATGGAGAGGGGCTTTAGTGCCCAAACCGCCAGAGTAGAAGATGTCTTGCACTGAACTTCAAAGGTGATACCACATCCAGCACTGACCCAGGCATCTGCAGCAGGAGACATTGATGAGATTTCTGAGGTGAGGACTACATTCTCACTGTGCTCATGCTGGATGTGGATGTGCCTCTGATGTCCCTACCTAACCCCAAATATGGTGTCCCCTACCATTTTTGTCCACCACCATCCCTTTCTGTCTTGTATATCTTGCATGTCTCTGCTTGCTCAATGGCTAACCGTTATCTACTTTAACTTCTTATTCCTATTCATCTTCCCCAATAGTTGTCTCTGTACATAATGCACTGAACATCTGTCCCACAAAATAATGATGTCCCATACATAGCTCTCCACTTTGCCTTTGAGTCTGTTTGACACAATGTATTTGGTCCAAATGATCATACAGCATTGTTCAGTTGTTGCCCACCCCGATGTGTTGACTATCCAAATTTATCAAATTACAGCTGTAAGTACACATTTATTTTGTGAAGAAGTTGATAGCTATGGTGATCTCCAGACACCATCTTTCACATTCATTCATTTTTCCTTCTGTATCCTACTCTCCACTTGCCTCCCATTTTCACTACTGTCCTATTAACCCCTTTTTCACATGCTTAATTTTCTCAAAAAATAGAATCACATTCAATACACATAGCTAGAGATGGCCCATATAAAAATATGACATTTTTGCTCAAAGCTTTTGTGCACTGCTAAGCATCATACACCAAAGCTGAATGATTGCAAATGGCATTTTATGTCCTATGGGAAAAACTGAAGATTTTGCCTTTGACCACAATAGTATGGTTATCTTCACGCAAATAAGCTTATCCATGCTGCACTATGGAAATACTTACTGGTAATACTATTGGGAGACATTTGCCTTTACATGTTCATTAGGCTGCTGAATGTATAGTACACCTTATGGAATGTTACAGTTATTATTACTGTGATGAAGACTGGTGCCTACATTCTCCCTTACTTCAGTGATTATGACTATCCCTTCAAATGTGTTAATTTAAGTTTGTGAAGTATGACTTCCCATGTGTTGTGCTCAGAACATGGCCAGGTCCGTAGACTGCTTTTTGCATAGTGTCAAGGGTTCAAATACACAAGTATGTTAAGCATTTTTACAACTTTTTTCATAAATATATAGTATGTGTAATGGTTGGTTACATATGTTATTAACCCACCATTATCCTGTTTATGCCTTAATATTGTGTCTGCTATATTACCCTGCTTGTGCCATATAGGAAACATTTAATTGTACTGAGCATGGCAAAATAATTTGGATGACAATCCAAAGAGTAACCCACCATGAAGATGGCCAGAAATGGACTACAAATAAAACTATTTCTGTTTCAGTATCCATGTCTCCAAATTTCACTCTATCCCCCCACCATCTCATTAATATTTGTCCTCTGTGCTTGAATGATCTAAGGCACCAAGCAGCAATTTTAATTTGTCATAAGTAGCAGTTCACATCTTGCCTTCAGCCACCATAGTCTGAAGCCCTTTGTACTACTGAGCTTAGCCTTGCTGTATTGTGGATAAAAACAGACTGATAGTAGTATGCCAAGACAGTTATTATCATATTTTGAACAGACTGCAGAGAACAATGTATATAATATGTATTATGCTTCTCACAAATTTTCTTGCATCAAAGAGTTTCCATAGTCCTTTCAAATGTCTGTGTTTTGCACCTGTTATTTACTTTCCTTTGTAGTATGATCAGGTATCATCACATATATATATATATATATATATATATATATATATATATATATATATATATATATATATATATATATATATATATACTGCATATGCAGACTGGCAGGTGTCTTAATCTACTATCAGATCTACAAATAATGAATATTATAATTTCTGATTAACTGTCGATCTCTGGATTCATGCATACATCCATGATTCCACCAGAATTAATATTCTTATTAGTTTTATAATCAGCACAGAGCTGCTCCTACCTCCCCAGATACAAGTGCAAGACATTTGGTACAATCTAGGAAGTATGGATTGACAAGCATAGTACACTAGGCATATCTTAAAACCATTGCTGCTATGCACACATAGGGTAAGATGAATTAATTTGCATTACCATGATTTTTATGAGATCTTTTAATAATAACAGCCACATGTATGTTATCATGTAGTGACTATCATATTCAGGGATGTTATGCAAACGCATGCAGTTTCATAAGGAATAGCACAGAATGCTTCAGATTCATGGACTGTCACCAGATATGAAGACAGTCCAAGTCTGCACCTGTATTATCCATATAAAGAGTACTTTACTGCAATTATAATTACAAATGTTTAAATCATAACATATAAAACATTACCATAACACACATCTGCTCTGAACTGTATCACAATCAGAACTATTTATATGTCTCTATTCCTTATTTGCATGAAGATTGCCATGGAGTACCATAGAACCCTATTAATTCTTGATCTAAGTTCAAAATCTGAAAACACAATTAAGCATGTGCTAATGAGTTTATCAGTGGTATACTTTGAGAAGTAATTTTAACAAATATGTAATGCCAGTGGTGTGTATTACTCACATATATTGTAATGGACTCTTGTGCTGATGATATGATGAGTTCATTGTGATGCTGTCTAAACACTACATAATGTAAATTTATGACTGCATTCCAACAAGCTAGGACTTGCAAATGAAGCACAACAGTGTGAGACTTCTGCATGCATACTTGCTGAGTGGTATTAATTAGTATGCTTTCATATGTTTGGGCTGTATGCAATTCATTTTTATTGCATATTTTCTAATTATGACGAAATACAGAAAATAACACCCCAAGCGATGACTATTTGCATACATCTTGAGATGATGTGCCCAGAGGGGTTATTTACCAATCCACTGTTTCAAAAGTGTGATTATCATCAATACAACATACCGTGAAGCAGCTGCATGTCACTCACATGTCTACAATCTACATCAGTGACAGGACAGATAAATTATCTGAGCAGTATGTATTGATTGCAATCAACACAGTTTTGTTTGATCTGGTTGTCAAGACACATTATTTTTAACCTAAACCTGTGGTACACACTAATTTCTCTGCAACATACAGATGTAGGAATTTTTACATGTTTGATACATTGTACTGCAGACTGTGTGCTTGGAAAGGTGTTTGAATACAGCAGTGACTGACGTATGTGTTCTTGTGTGTGTGTGTGTGTGTGTGTGTGTGTGTGTGTGTGTGTGCATCTGCTGTGCCAGGTCAGACACTTCACAAGCACACAACTACACACAAACACATACACACACACACACACACACACACACACACACACACACACACACACACACACACACACACACACACACACACACACACACACACACACACACACTCATCTAATAAGTACACTTATGCTCACAGCAAACATTTACACTGGGAGAGAGCTCTCTTATCAGTTTCTTCTGGTTTTAGCCAAGACATCTTCTCTGCAAAAGACTGATGAGGTCATTCTTTGAAATGTACTCATTTTTGTAATTAGATTTCTCCTGTGGTACTTAGTTTGATACTGTGTACACTAGATTATGTAACCTGATAGGCAGGTGATTTGAATCCAGGAGTGTGGATCTAAAATCAATGTGTGTGTCTCCAGTATTAGATATGGTTTCAGCAACAGACCTGATGTGTATACTCTAACTCAGGAAAACATTTACACTGGGAGAAGGCTCCTCCATCAATTTCTTCCAGTTTTATCCAAGATGTCTTCTCTGCAACGCACTAATGAGGTCATCCTTTCACATGCGCTCTGTCACACTCTTGCAATCAAACTTCCCCATGACATTTGCTAATGATACTGTGTACTCTTGATCGTGCGCTTAGATAAGTAGTTTGAATCCAACAGTGATCTGGCTACTTTACGAGTGTGTGTTTCTCCAATACTAGGTAGAAAGGGCTTCTCCCTCTAATCTGATGTTTAGCTTTACAGTAGGATTGGGCTTTCTCACCACTTTCAGTTCCTTGTTTCACACACATCGCCCTAGCAAAACAATGGTAATGTCACTCTTTCAAATATGCAATATGTTACTTCTCATGTGGTGCTTGCAATTCATGCAATATCCTTGAGCTAGTGATCTTAGTTAGGCAGTCAGTTTCAATCCAAACATTAATCGATAGACTCAGAGTGTGTTTATGAATGTACATGTAGACAGTAATGGCATCACCCAAAGATGTGACTTATAGCTGGGGGGGCCCTTTCACTAGTCTCTGTCCATTTTAGCCCATACAACTGGCTTGTTAAACACTGATGAGCCCATTTGTTGAAAGGTGACTTACCTCACCCTTGTCGGAAGCCTTCCAATGGGGCATATGGAAATTATACAATGCTCTCTAGCTGGTGGATGAGTAAGGCATATGTTTGAATCTGGAACTCCCTAAATAGTCTGCATGTGTGTGCTTCTACAGTGACAGGGAAGACTGGATTATGCAATGCATGTGGTTAGGTTACATCAACCATCATTCAAGATTAAGAGAGGAACCACACTACTCTTTCAGTGAATTTAAAGCCATACATATGCCTTTCAGCACTGTGATGATGTCATGCCTTCAAACATACTCTGTCTTACATTTATAGTAAAACTTCAACTGTGGCACAGGTAGTCTTTAAAATATCCTCCAGCTCACATACTTAGATTGGTTTGTATTCAAAACCTGAAGTGTATGAACAGCACAAGTGTGTGTGAGTCTCTACTGCTGGGGATGAATGACATCCACCACTGTTAAAACGTGTTTGAGTACCCTTAGAGATGGATCCTCCATTTCTTTTAGGCTAACAAATGATTTGCACCACAGTGATGCTATCATATCTTCAAATGTGTTCTGTATCACAACTCTGCTAAGACTTCATATGTGGCATGTGTGGCCAAAACACTGTTCAATAAATCATGAATTTACATAGGCAGCTGTTCAACTTCAGCAAAGAACAACCTAATGTGAGTCTAGTGAAATGACACATACACACTGCATTCATTTATTTCTATCTCTTTTAGTTCTAACAAAGCTCTTTCAACACACTGGGGATTTAATGTCAGTCAGATAGGTGTTCTGTAATGTTGTTTGTGGTGAGAGTTGTCCTTTGACACATGCAATTAATACTGATTTCTTTAGCACGTGTACCTTGATAGGCATTGCTTCAAGTCTGTGAATGTATGTATGTATGTATGCATGTATGCAAAACAAAATAGATGGGGAAAATTGCCTTATCAAGCAAACAGAGATATGGCTAAAATCACACTTATGTAACCAGTAACATTGCTATATTATTTTAATCCATCTGGATAATTTGAATTGGATAAATGATGATTAAAAGCATTTCTTCTTTCACACCCAGAAGTGTGCTCTTTGTGGCAAACTCTATTATCTTTTGTGGCAGACACATTTACTACACAGCTGTGCAGAATGTGGAGCGTGATAAGCAGGGGGTTGAATTTGCTAAGGTCTGTCAGTCAAACAGTTTTGTCAGGCTGGAGTGGCTTAGGCAAAGACTGTAGAAGTGGCACAGTAACAGGGACACATCTTTAAGTCTCAGACTCCATGTGAGAATAACAATAAACATTCCAATAGGAAACAGATGCAGTCCCTTCAAGTGTGTTCTTCGTGACACAGCAGATGTGCTTCTTTTTGTGGCATCAGTGGTTGAAACACATCTGTCTGAGGTCTGACCTCAGCATATGTTTGAGCATATCAAGGTGTTAGTGCATAGTACATTAGTGAATGCTCACAGGCATTATTTGCTTCCCCAAAAATACTGAGCTGTATTGCATGACTTAACATAAACACTTATGTATACAATTTATTATGTTTAGCAAAATGTAGGATTTTAAATGACATGAGACATTGGTCATTATTTCTTGATGTGTGTGATGCAAAATTGTCACAAAAAGTAAATGGACCTTTGTTGTGATATGATTTTGTTGTGTTCCACTGGGCAGGTGATGTTATTATTGCTTCCTTATGAGCATGCCCAGTATAAAGATGTATTAAATGGGTGCCACTTAGCACAAAGAACATTAAGTACTCAGTGTTATGTGATAGTTCTTGTCATATGTTCTTCTTTGTCAAATAGTAACAGAGTTTGCTTCTAGAAGGCAGGCATTGCCAACATGTGGGCAATGCAGTTATTGGCCTACCCACAAAGGATAACAACATTTGTCACATGCCACTGTACAACTGGTATAGGTGCAATATCAGTCTTCAGCACATCACTCAGCAATACATGCTTATCTTTCACCTGTTTGCGATTTACATTGCTGTGCTGTCATACAGGTATTACTCATGTTTAACAAGGCTCACATCAGGGCTAAATGTTGGTTACAACATGGTGTTATACTGCATTCACAAGAACTTTGACAGTATTTTTTTTACTTCAACATATATGATGTGGCAGTTGCAGCGGGAAGGACACACATTATATGATTGATTACAGTGGCAAAAATGTGTCATGCTCAATTAATTGTACCCTGACATTTGGAATACTTTTTCTGTAGCTGAGGTCATTGCATCATAATGTTGGCATGTCATTTTGTTTTGCCTAAGTCGTGTCTGGGCTTCTTATCCATCTATGTTATACACATACATACAATCTATGCATGGTAATATACATAAAAAGATTTCTATACAACCAACCCAGTTGTCAAGAGACAGATTTCACTTGAGTTTTGCTTGACATATGTGCATATTAGTATGTCACATGACCGTACCCCTAATTTTACAAGTCCATACATTTCACATCAGCTATAGTTAGGCAAGTGTTAAGTATGTATGTATAGCAGAACATTATTCTGTTGATACAATGGTCAAAGTGGCAGGTCCATCCTTCTGAATTGCACAACATATGTACACAGTATATTTGAACAGTCACTACATGCAGGCCGATGCCACAAATGCCTTTATCACCAAGTAATACTATTATTGAAACAATTGCCCAGATGTCTATGAGTTCCCCATTGTTACCGCTGTGTAGGTTGCTGTAACAACCTCATTATTCTTTTCTTCATACACGTAAGGCAATGAAAGGGTTACATTTCCATAATTTCCATGAATGTTCTGACATCAGTCATGTGGATATGAGTTATTCCCTTTGATTACTCACACAATATACATCACAATGGCAGAGCAGGCCCACACATCTACAACACAGGTGTAGCTAGGCATTTTCTCATGTGAGAACAATGTTTTTCTGAGCATGTATTGGGAAATATATAGTAGAAAATAAGCAGTACATTTTATAACTGTATAAACTATTGCATAATGCGCATTAATATACAACATATATTTTGCTAAGACAATTGTAACTTTACAATAGTCTTTCTATGGTTATAATTTCCAAAAAAATGACAATAAAAAGTTATTTTCTGAAGGGCATAGCTTTAGTTAGAGATGAGTACAACTGTTTTACATGCTAGGTATGGGGTGGGAACAGCAGCATAACATTTCTTACAGCATACACCTTTCTGGATACACACGTGATGTGCCTTACCTGCACAGATACAGTATCCCCTAATGTATCTACTTTCCTTGCCAGTTGTTGTCTAACCTCTGAAATTTAAATTCATTTTACATGTATTTCATTTGCCTCCTTTGTTGCACTGTAGCTGTGTCCCTCTCGCATCCTTTGGTCAGAATTTCCTTTCTATTATGCAGATGTGTCTTTAAGTGGACAGAATTACTTATATAGTTATAAATAATTTTCATTACTGTTGTTTGTGCATTGATCTAATTATTTTAACTCACATTCTTTGTTCGCTATCCCACTTCTTAATTGTGTATTTCATGTTGCCCTTGCCTTGTTCTGTGCTGTCCACTCATGCCTGTTTACTAGGTTTTATTTTATTTACAACCATTTATTTATATTACATGCTTGAGCCTCTGTGCATCTTAGTGTAGCAGTTAGCAGGTATTCTGGCCATGAACAGAGGCTGTTGAATGTATATTCTTGCTAAGTGCCTTGCATATTCCATTAGCATTGCTTGTTGATCATACTACTGTGAATGAACTATGTAGGCTTACCACAACATATACATACATGTTAATGAATCCCCAAGATGCTTTAGAAGCACTGCACAATGTTCAGTATGTATGTACATTTTCACTGAGCTGTACAGACTTTAGCTGATATAAATAAACGTTTTTCCTGGTTAAAAAAATAAATAAAAATAAGATAATGACACATTCAGCAATACTAGCATCCACTTTATGCTGCACTGCAGTGTCAGTGGTAGGAAAATAATACATGCATCTAGGATTTAAATATGGGAATATGTTTGTCAAACAATTTTTAAAACAATAAAAAATAAAATCAATGTTTTTCAGCTTTTCCCAGTTATGGGTTGCCACAGCAGAACACCGGTCTGCAGATTGATTTTTAGTGGTGTTTTTACAGTATTGAGTTGCCAGCCCAGTGCCAACCTTAATAGAAGCACATACAGACACCTGTACCTACCTGCATGCCTTTAAAACTGACTTATCTGCAGGAAGGACATGTAGACTCTGCACAGAAGGCACGCTAGCCAAGAATCAAACCAGAGAATCTGTTGCTGTGAGACAACAACACTAACCGCTGCACCACTGCAGCCAAACACATGTAGAATACTATGCAGGTAGAGTGGTGAGGTTTAAAGGAAAGCAGGAGTTCAGAAACGTACGCAGTGTTTAAAAGAATTACAGCTGTTATACAGAAAGAAAACATATATGTAATGTAAAATGCACAAAAAATGTTTTTTCTATTAATGTATGTATACTTATTTCTTAAGTGATAATTTATTTCAATGTAGTTTGTTCCTTTAAGAAAAAGTATAATACTCTTTCATATCATTGAAAAGGGATTAGAACACACATCCCAGAATTCAAATACGCTGCTGGTGCTGTCTCAGGCAACCGATTGCTATTTACCTTGTTTGGGCAAACAGCCTGGGTCATTACTATTAGTGAAGAGTACAGGAAATGAGTACAAAAAGATGAGCATAACAGATATGCTGCTCCTGGCTGCAGCTGAATCTGCAGTAAGATCATGCAGTATGGAGGGGAGCAGCAAGGCAAGAGGATACGCATCAGTGGGCATTGTCTGTGTATGTACTTCCAGGAGGCTGTGTGCAATTACGTGGGCAAAGCAGTGGCAAGAAGCAGAGTTACGTGGAAGCCTTAAATGGACAGTATACGGATGTGCTGATCTATTTTTTGACCAAAGTAAAGAGTGGAAATGATGGGAGGTTGGCATAGTATTTAAGGTTTCCACATTATAGGCACAAGGTGCAGCATTTGATTCTCACATGGGGTAACTGGCTGGGCTTAGAAAGGCCCACAAGGACAGTTAACCTGGTGCTAATTTATGTGGGATGCATGGCTGGGCTTAAATAGGCCCTTGTGGTTGTTAGCCTAGTAAGCACCTATGAAGGACAGTGTTGAAAAAGCTGGAAGCATGCAGAGGATAGAATTAAATGTGAATGAGAAGGATAGTTGAAGGGAAGGTGGAGTAAGCTTTTTTTTGTGGGCCAAGGGCCCATTTTATATATGTGAATGGAAGATAAGTTGAGGAAAGAAGTAAAGTAATTAAGTGGAAGGTAAAAGGCTCAGGATATGTAACAGGATCACACAAACAAATGTAGAAGACAGACAAGGCCACCAAGGATATGCTGACACCATGAGATAGGGAAATAACAATGGAGTAAGAAATGTCAGATAAACTGAGGGAAGACAGTAGTGATGGGGTGTGCTGGAAACAAACAAAGGATAGTATAGACACAAAAGGGAGGGTAACACCAGGATGGACCAAAGAAGGAAGCTCTCTGATTGACCTGTGTAGGCATCTAGCCTTCTGTCAATAAACAGATGATGGGTTCACAAGTTGACAAAGCTGTCACCCCCCCACCTGCTCTTCTCTCACTGGGTACTACAGCAGCAATGTTTAGTGTAGGGCTGCCACATGTACCTGCTGCACCTTCTGAAACAGTTGTGCAGGTGACTGTCACAGCCTGGAATTCAGATGTTTTTCATAGGCAAGTACTAGGCTAGCTTTGCTTGTTGGTCATTTTAAGCCTAGAGAATTTCTCTTTCAAAGGTGAGAATGAAACCCTATACTTTGTATCTGTGAAGTTAACAATTTAGCCATTATACCATCCCCCTGTAAGGTTAAAGCTTTAACCATTATACCATCCCCCAATCTTAGTATTGAGAACTAAACCCTATACTTTGTGCCTGCAAACACCTTAGCCATTAAGCCAACCTCCAAATATGTGCATGTTGTTGATGGTGATCAGGTGTAAAATCTGCCATGTAAAAAAAAAATAGCTTTCTGAATTTTTTACAGTTAGTGCTTATGTAGACAAGATACTACATAAATATTAACAATTTGCCCTACACATGCTCCAGCTTCAGTAGTAAGCAGAAAGAAAGGTGAATAGTATATGTTAAGTGCTGTTTTCCACAGGAAATCATAGCTAGTCTTTAAGTGTACACCAGCGATGATTTACTTGTTTTCGAATATTTCTTTTTTCTTTGAATTGGTGTGACCATGGACTTGGTATAAAAGATCAGCAGTGTGTGTGTGTGTGTGTGTGTGTGTGAGTGTGTGTGTGTGTGTGTGTGTGTGTGTGTGTGTGTGTGTGTGTGTGTGTGTGTGTGTGTGTGTGTGTGGGTGTGTGTTGGGGGGGGGGTTGCCTTGTGCAAAAACAGGTAAAATTGACATCTTCACCCTTCTGACTTTCAGGTATTTTTTAATCCTCTCAGGTAATCAACTTTCAAGAAGTCTGTTCTTTTATATTACTACCATTCTGATATCATAGCTATACCCATACATGTACTTCTTGAATTTCCTTTGGTTGTTCCAACTTGGAATGCTTCACAGGCTATATATGATTCCACATAGCAAAATTAGAATTACAAGTAAAACTGCCAAGAAAAATATAAGACACAAAAAATTAGGACAGCCTACAACATACCTACAAACTGAACAGGAGGAACATTTATAACTTTCCTTTTTACTACTGTGGCTGTCTATGTTAGGCGTGTGTTAATTTTCTAACAACTGTTGAATATTCTTTCCCCTTTGTTAATAAACTCCAGGGCATCTCATACTGTCCCAACAACTTCTTGGCCTTGTGAAAGAATGTAGCAGTTGATAAGCAATACATTCTCAAGGGCATTACAAATCTATAGCTTTTCTAATAATACTGTCAGGAAAACCACAAGCAACAATCCTCTGATGTAAACTGCTTAACAAATGTTCAATGTCTTTATCCTCACTAGTTAACTTTTTGATCCTAATAGTTTGGTTGTTACCCAAATATTCCATAACATAACTAAGATGCATGCTTTTGTATTGCAGCAACACACTAGTTGCAGTATATTTGTGAGCAATAATGATTTGAAACATGTTTTTGTCATTGTTTTTGTATACATCAACATCCAAAACCTTAGTAATATATGCAGAGTATCTGAAATGTAAATAAGAAGCACTGATGTTAACTGCTTTCAAAAATTCACAAAAAAGCATCCATGGTTATGTCATTTTTAGGAGAATAACATTCTAAATAATATTCTATTTTACAATGGCCACAGGGCTTATAATCATTTTACTGATGACATTTTTTTTTACTTCAGAAGATGGTAAAGAATCATTATCTGAATTGTATGTCACTGAGGTCCATCTACTGGTATTCACCTGTCAAGTTTACCTGTAACCCAATTAAAATAAAAACAACTTTGAATGGCAACTCCTTCTGATCATACATTCATTACAACTGCTGATTAGGTGAGCAGACAAGTGCTCCAGATTATACAGAATGCTTCACATTTGACCATAAGTGACCCCACTGTTCCACCATTCTGCATTGAACAACTTTGGCTCTGCTACTCAGCTTTTCATTGTTTTTTATACCACAGTTGCTGCCAATCAGCATTGTAGTATACAAAACAATCAAATAGCTACTCTGCTGTTCTGCTCTGAACAGCGTTGGTTGTGCTACACAGTTGTTGATCGGCTCGTATTCTACAATTACAGCCAATCACTACTGCAGTATGCAAACTAATCAAATAACTGTTCCTGAGGTGGGTAGCCAATGAGAGCTCCCAAATGCGTTCATTCATGTAGGAATGGTTGTGGAAAATCATGTTTAAAGAGAGTGAGAAAAAATAAAATTGAAGCAAAACAATACCAAAGTAAATAACTGCAATACCAGCAGTTAAAAGGAATCCTTTTAACTGTTGGTATTGCAGTTATTTCTTTGATACTGTTTTGCTTCGATTTTATTTTTCCCTGTCTTTAAACAGATACCTCTCAACCTCCTAGAGTGTGAAATCTGGACAAAGCCAATAACCAAACCAAAAAAATAGGGACAATTTTTAGATATTGCTCTTAGAAACTTAGCAAGTTGCTAGAACAACAGGTTTTGTGTTACCATACATGATCGGAAAGATATGATATCTGAAACTAAAATTTCTGTTATTATCTAATTTCATTCCTCTGTGATTTGCCAGAAAACTACATATTTTATGAGGACCAGACGAAAAATATAAGGTAGAAAATGTGGGCATTCTGCAAAATTCTGGGCAGTTGTGAGGTATAACAAGGGTGAGTGTGTGTGTTTGTGTGTGTGTGTGTGTGTGTGTGTGTGTGTGTGTGTGTGTGTGTGTGTGTGTGTGTGTGTGTGTGTGTGTGTGTGTATATGTGTGTGTGTGAGTGACTCATAGCACTCAACCTCTTATCACAAAAAATCTGGACATAGACTTAATTAATGGGGGGACAAAGGCCCAAAAAATAAACAATTTTACATATTGCTCTTATAAACTTAGAAAGCTGCTAGAAAAACAGGCTGGCTGTGTTTTACCACACATGTTCTGTAGGATATGATGTCTGAAACTCAAATTTATGTCATTAACTTATTATTTCATTAATCTCTGATTTGTCAGAAAACTACATATTTTATGAGGAACAGACCAAAAATATGAGGCAAATGTTAGGCATTCTGCAATATTATGGGCAGTTGTGAGGTATGAGAATAGGTGTCAACCTGCTAAGAGGCCAATGTAGAACACAGACCATATCAGTGTGTGACAAATAGTCAAAATGTGGCACACCCTATTTTTGCACTGTGTGAAAAGTGCACTTTTACCATGGCCATCGCCTTTCAAACAAAATATAAGAGCGAACACACATACACACACATTCACCCTTGAATAACTTGTAGAAATGCTTCAAGTCTTCTCCTCAGTATTATCTGCACAACTTTCCCTGCCACTGCATTCAAATTAATATGACTGTAGTTCCAAAGCCTTCCAACCCCTCACCATAGATGGGTACTGTACTTGCTGCCCTCTAGTGGTTAATCATATATTCCTACAGAGTAATTACCAGCTTGCACGAGCTGATTATTTATATATTACACTACTTCAGCATATTCCCTCACTGCGCTCATAAACTTGCTCTGTTTATCAGCTCCATCAGTTTTCCTCTGAGGATGCATTTAATATATGACTTTAACTACATTCATTATTATGGTTGTTACAGTTCAAAATCATTTTTTGTAAAAGATTGTAATTATATGTTTGGCATTATTATTCAAAGGGGTACTGTTCATTTCTTCAGTGGTTCAAATGTATTTTAAATATCAATTTCCATGTAAATTTACTGGAAATTTTCACCCATGTTTCGGCTTTAATTTGAACTACAACAACTCCAGATGTGTAGTATTGCTAGAATGACATTTAAGACATATGGATGGCACAGAAAGATGGCATGAAAACCTTAGATATACCTACTAACAACAATGCAATACCTTCAAATTTTGAATGGGTTACTGAATTTCAGATGCCCATTAAGCAATCCCTGTAAAACTCTACTGTATGTTATAGGTAGTTTAATCTAAACACAGCACTGAAGTGTCATGGGCTAAAGACGTGGCTAAACCCCAGACGCCCTATGCTTGACTAGCAGTATACACATGGGAGGGTTAGGGTAGAGGAGCACTGCAGTAAGCAGTCAATGTTAGCTCACCTACCCCAGATGAAGAGATGTAGCTTGTCATGCTGAAATGGTGCCACCTACAGGAATGCAGGTGTATCACACACAACAGTAAAAGCCTAGCATGTCATTGGTGCGGAGGTGTTTGGTTTTGCTAGAAGATTGTGTATGTGTGAAAGCACACCTGCACATCACAATGCAGCTACAGAACAGCTAACAGACTGACACAGTGGTGTGTTAGAATAATCCAGAGGATCTGCAGAATGCCTTGCTCCATTACAGTTGATTCTCACCTAAACCAGGAAATATGGGCTGGAAGGTTCTTCCCCAGTCAAGGAACAGTTAGATACAGGAAGAAAACAGGAAGAAAAACCAATGAGCTGATCCAGACAACAAACATTAAAAATATACAATTATTTACCGTTAGAATTTAGATCAACTCCCTTACACATTCAGCAGGTTTGGATATCTATACATTGTTGCAACCTGGCAATGTCAAAATGTAATTGTCACAAGTTTTCTAATGTAAACATTTTGCTAGGTCTTGGTTGACTACATTGAATTTATTGTACTCTTGGAATTGAGAGAGAGTGAATGTTGCTTCTGGTTTCCACTTTTTCTTTCCTATGTAAGTTCATGTGACCTTAGAGTAGGTAGATCAGGGGTGCAAAGTTTGCTTTTACATTGGGGGGATGCATTTTTTTGGTGAGGTGTTTTTGTGACCTTAGGGAAACACTACTTTTACATTGGGGGGATGCATTTTTTTGGTGAGGTGCTTTTGTGACCTTAGGGAAACCACTATTTGAAACTGTGACCATCTGAGGCTTTCTACTTTATAGTTTTGATTGATTGTGCTTTGTCTAAGTAGAAAATGATTAATTCAAAAATTTCCAACTATTCTAAAATATTAATCAGAAATTACTTTGTATTCACTACTGAAAATACTGGATAATTATACCTTTGTGTGTAAATATAGACAGAAAGAGATATAAGATGGCTGGTGCCTTTGGAAAGTAAATGCATATATGGCACACTTCATTCCATGTTTTCAGATCTTAATGATAGATAACATCCAAATATCTTTTATTTTCTATTGGATAAACAAGAATTTTAGTGGTAGAGCACTCAAAGCTGATATCTTTCAGATAATAATAAAAATAAAACTGCCTTTTGTCAATGTATACTCACAGGCAGTAAAGACATTAAACGGAGTCTGTAGTCTCACTAATCTTCATTGTTTCTTCAAATAGTTTTGCTAAGATTAAACACCAGCTATTAACACAGGATCTCGTGTTTACAGGGTGGAACTCCAGCATATTCATCTGGTAAAAAGTATTAACACCTTGGTCTTACACTGGTGCAAAAATCTGCCCATTCTTCCTGCTTTAAATGTACTGTAATAGTGGCATGGTATTTACCAAGTTAAAGGTAATGCTTTTTAGATTACTTAGAGTCTGTAAAATGGGAAGTCTTAAATACGTGGCATAGTTCACCTTTACATGTATATTTGTGCACTTTTCTATACAGTACCAGGAAACAGAAACAGCAACAGACATCAATCAGCTTTTACAGACTTCCTAATTGGTTATCTATTAACTATTTTCATCTCACCTGTTGAGGTAAACCATCTATGTTCATTTGTTTCTTCCTATGTTAATTAAATCTTAAAGTACAGCAACATTCTCACCATTAAGCATTTTATGTGTAACATAATTATTCTATTAAATTATATTGCTATTAGATATTTGCACTGATTCGATCTGTATGTATCCTGTAGTTCACACATGCCGTATACTGTCATTAGAGTTTAAACATGCTGTACACAGTATTATAATTAAAACATGCATTGCTCTTTTAAGCATTGCTCTTTCAAGCATTGCTCTTTTATTTAGAAATATCTGTAGTTAGCTGAAGTGTTTGTGTGGTCTGCATTGCTTTTAGTATCACTATCTCTGCATTTAATTTTTTGAAGCTCTTTATTTAAGGTTTGATCACTTCTATTTTGTATCTTATTCTAGTATTACCTTTGTTTTGTTTTAAGTTTTTTGTTCTGTTGGAGTTTTAAGAGTTCCCCTTCTAACCTGCCCAGTCCTTGTTGTGTTCTTAAATTTGATGGCTTTTGATTTGCCCGCCCCTACTACAAATCTCATTTTAGACACTCCACCCAGTCCCATCTCATCAGCTTATTCTACTGAGTAGAGAGAAATAATTTGGGGAAGGCTCATCCTTTAGTTTCTCAGCTTTAAATTATCATGTCTCCTTCCTTCCCACTTAACCTAAAAAATACTGTATTTGTGTTTCTTCCTACTTTATTACTTTATTTTGCTTTTGCTGCCTGTTCTTTAAAGTACTCAATTGCATTTATTCTGCTGAATTTATTACTGCTTCTTAGTAGTCTCATTAAATTGTAACTGTTATTCTAAGCCTTCTGGTTTAAGTACTTGGGCTTCAGGCCAGTTGTTTTACATTAAGAAGGTTTGAGGTCTGCACTCTTGTGGCAGGAGAGGTAGCTTACATTCTTCTAAGTTGGGAGTTTTTGGTTGAAGGCTTAGTGTCTGTTATTCTAAAAGTGTCTTAGTTCTGCTTTAAGCACTTGGGCTTCAGGCCAGTTATTTTACATTAAGAAGGTTTGTGGTCTGTATGCTTGTGGGAGGAGAGGGTAGATTTTGTCCTTCTGAGTTTGGAATTGCTGGTTAAAGGCTTATTGTGCCAGCTTATTTGAAGTGTTTCTTTCGAAAATTGGTGAATCTTGTTTGCTGTAGCATAGACTAGACGCAAACCTGCTGAATCTAGCTTTGTTTGTATAACTTGAGCAGTAATCCAGACCATCTTTTTTTGGAGAGGGCTCCCCTGTACCCTAGTGGCGGGACTGTGCAGTTACAACTAATCTGATTGAAGACTGCAGGAACAGGACTCAGTTTTGAGCTTTATTATTGGTTAATCGGCTAATTTGTTTAAATCAGTTTGCTCTTGTTTGCTACTGTTATTAAGTGTGCATCTGTTCTCCTGTGTTAAATTGACCTAAACAGAGTTTAAATATATTTAGCATAGTCTGGTTACAGGTTTTGCTGTATTCAGATCTATTTGTGTGATTCCTGTGTTTCCTGCTATGCCATCTTGTGTTGGACAGGGCCTGCCTGCACTTAATGGAAGTAAGTGAACTGGTTAGAACTGGTCTGGCATAGAGTGTTCAGCTAAGAGCTCAGGGACAAGGGTTGATTGGTCAGTTCCAGTGTTTTTATTTTATTTTTGTTTTTTTGGTACTTAAACCCAGCATTTGCATGGGTTTGTGCTTGTTTGCCCATTATGCACTGCTGCTGTGCTGTTTTAACCCTTTGTGAGGTATCTCAGTTGCATTTGTTTCCCTTACCTACACTCCTGTGTGAGTGAGGCCCTCACCTGCAACTACTGTACTGATTTTATCCATCCCTACTCACTCCTATAGGTACTCTCCTCAGATAGTATCCACTCTACTATCACTGACCTCTCTTCCACAGATTCTAATGACCATGGACAGACAATTTCCTATGGTTTCTCCTGCTGTTCTGGTTGATATGGGCATTCTGAGACAGTGTAGCAACTACCTTATGTACACAGACAACCCTCTAATACTACAACCTAGGAATACAATATGTGAGAGATGCAATCACATTAAGAACTGAGAATCCTTGCTGTCTGAGTCACAGGCCAGTAGATCTGGCATTGAGAAGGTTGTTTGCACAAACTCTAAGAACACCACACCTCTAACACCACCTGCATCGGTACAACACACTCCTACATATGCAGGGGTTCCCAAAAAAAATACCTAAACAAAAGAAACCTCTGAAATAAAAACACAAATGCACATCACAATCCACAGCACCAGGCATCACACATAGTACACACATCTGTGTCTCATAGCCTCTAAGGCCCAGCCACAAACCCAACATTCTAGTCATAGGAGACTCTATCGTGAGACACACAGATGTGCCCCTCATCAGGCTTGACAAGGAGAAACTCACAATAAGTTGCTTGTCAGGTGCTAAAATCTGCCATATGATGCACACACTCAAGTGTCTTAACAACAGGTACTGTTATGACTCTGTTATAGTCCACAATGGTGTGAATAACTTGAGATGTACCTCTCTGGACTATATGAAGAGAGACATGATTGAGCTTGCTGAATATGTGTCCCAGGCAGGTATGACCCTAGCCTTAAGCAGGATCCTACCATCACCCAGAATGATACCTCAATGCAAACAGAAAATTATTGACTTTAACAATTGGCTTAGTTTCTGGTGTCAGTCCAAAGGGATCCAGTACCTGACAGCCTGGGAGGACATGACTGACAGACCACAATGCTTTGACAGATATGGCCTTCATCAGTCTCCTCTGGGCTTTAGGCTTTTGGCAAAGGCTCTTGCCTCCCCCATAGTGCCTTTTTTAGGCAAAGTCTTGAGCACAAAATTACCAACATGATGAAATCTTATAAATGAAATTTAAAGGTCATGCTACTAAATGCTAGGAGTCTTAGCATGAAACTGCACTAATTGCAAGCATTCCTTGTCCTGGAGGATGCTGACATTTATGCAGTCACTGAAACCTGGTTGAAAGCTGTGGAGAGCACCCCAGCCTTACTAGGTTATTCATCCTACCATACTTTCAGACCCCAAATGGAGGGCTGCAAAGCCAAAGGAGGTGGAGTTTCAATATTTATCAAGGAGATATACACCTCCAGGCTGGTCAAGTGGTATGACGCACAGGAAATACTCCAAGTGCAGTTAACTGTTGACAAAACACCTATTCAAATCATAGCTAGCTACAACCCACCAATCATGACTCAGGACGCCCACTCCACCTATCTGGCCTTACTTAAATCCATCAAGATTCAACCCTCTACCCTGATCCTGGGTGACTTTAACTACCCAACCATAGAGTGGAAGACCTATTGTAGCCTAAATATGAATGTCCAGAGATTCCTCGACTTTGTCAATGCCAATGCATTGGATCAGCCAATTAACAGCCCTATGAGAGGTGAAAATATCCTGGGCCTGGTCCTTACCAACATGAGTAGCCACTGCAGCACTCCTACAGTGTCATCCTCCTTGGTATGATCCAGCCATAAAGCTATTACTTTTGAAGTCACCATCTCCCCTGCCCCCCCCCCCCTTGTCAGAGTCAAATGAAAAAACTCTTCCAAAGCTGACTACAATCTCCTCAGAGCAGGTATAAGCAGCTTCACAGCCACCATCTCTTCAGTTGAAACTACCACTGATGTCCAAACCTATACCAAAAACTATATGAACACCTACATAGCTGTATGGGCTCAGCAATACCTAACAGAACCAAATCATCTTCCTCAAAGACAAACCTGTCTGGTGGACAGCAGCAATAAACAAACTCTATAACAGAATGAAAAAATTCCTGTCCAGGGCCAAGAAAGAGCAGGTGCCAAGTTGGAAGCAATCACTCCATTGTCTGAACAAGCAAATAAGGTCACTGATGAAATCCTCTAAGGCTAAATTAGAGTCCAAATTGGCCACATCCACCAAGGACAATCACAAGACCTTCTACACATATGTCTGCAATCTCAAAGGCAACACCCAAATCTGCTTTGAACTGGTGGTCAATCACACCACATACACAAATGCCGTAGATATAGCCAACCTACTGGCAGACAGGTTAATTGAAAACTTCATCCCCGTCCCTCTCATCAGTAAATCAGGACATCCCCAGCACCCGCCCCCTTCCTCTGGTCCTTAATGCCCTCTCAAAGGCAAAAATACAGTCTCCATGGGACCTGATAACATCCCTGGCTGCATCCTATATGAACTCAGGCATGAGCTCTCAGCTCCATTATACACCTTCTTCAACCAAAGCCTGAGCACTGGCTTGATCCCAGCTGAATGGAGGACAGCCAACAGCCACTGTCATCCCTCTGCACAAAGGTGAAGCATCCACTGACCCAGGCAATTATAGGCCAATCAGCCTAACTAGCCTGATCTGCAAGGCCATGCAGCACATTATCATGAACCTTATAAACAAGGACATTGGCAACCTCCAAATGCTTGACCCCACACAGTTTGGTTTTATCAAAGGGAGATCATGCCTGTTAAACTTAGTTGACTTCTTCAAAACAGTCACCAAAGCCTTGGATGAGAGGAAGATGGTGCACATCACCTACCTTGACTTAGCCAAAGCCTTTGACACTATTCCCCACTCAAGGATAATAGATAAACTCTCCCAGCTAGGCATCAACCTGCATGCTACCAGATGGGTAGCTAACTGGCTCACTGAAAAAACCCACTCAGTCAAAGTAGGGAAAGCCACCTCTAGTAATAGACCCATAACAAGTGGTGCATTTTAAGGATCGGTCTTGGGGCCTCTACTGTTTGGGATATACTTTTCTAAGGTGCAAGCTAAAACCAGTGGTCCGTGACTGACCAAGTTTGCAGATGACTGCAAGCTGGGTGCTGTCCTAAATTCCTCTAATGATGTGAACATCCTCCAAGAGGGCCTTACTCAAGCTAATGACTGGTGCCAGAAGCATGGCCTCAAACTGAATGCCAAGAAATGCATCATTATCCCCTTTGGGGAAAATGTCATCCCCACTAATTATCACTTTAATTACAGCGGACTAAGCATGCAATCAGTTGTGAGGGACTTGGGCACCATGATTAATAGCAAGCTGACTTTTGACCACCACATTACCTCCATTGTAGAGAAGGCTTTCTACATGGCCTACCTCATAAATAATGGTATTTCTTCCAGGAACAAGGAGGTCATAACATCACCTTGTACCTTGCCAAGCACATGCAGCAGTTGGAGAGACCACAGAGGTTCCTGACCAGGAAAATCTAAGGTCTCAAACACCTATCCTATACAGATAGGATAAAAACTCAGTCCCTCTACTCAGTCTCATACAGACTGCCCAGAGGTAACCTGTGTCTGGCATACAAGGCCATTTCAGACCCAGCCTTGATGGAGTTGCTGTATATCCGTAAGTCAAACTCCACTCGTGAACCTGCATGTATGGCCTTAACCTGGTCTATGACACTAATAGAGCTTGATGGTGGGATAGATTTGTATCTCATAGACTCTATCTGTGGAATAGACTTCCTCTGCATGCCAAGCAAAGTACCTCTCTAGCCTTCTTTAAGAGGAACCTGGACGACTGGATGGGAAATAAAAAATAAACCCCTGGGATCCCACCGGTGTCCCTGCTGGACAGGGGAAACAGGTGCTGACTTTGAGGGAACATGGATGAAATTCTTGGCTAGGCTTATAAGGGCATCCATGCCAATAGCCTAGTATCATCCTATGAACCTATGCTATTTACATTATTAGAGTTTTCTTCTTTATAATCATTAAAGTGTAAAGAGTCACCATTTAGTTACTTGCTTCACAATTTTTTATTTTGATATTCTTGTCCAAAACATAGTAAGCAGATTTTTTAAGTTAGTAGGCTGGCTCAGAACTACAGTAGAAGAATTACAAATTCACATCCTTTTTTGTAGACATTCCAAGTTCGTGAAGTAGTGAACCTCCATTAAATATCTTTGTGTCATGTTTTATGATACAGCCATTGATTGTCACTGCATTCCAGTTAGATTACATAGTTTTAAAGTGAAAGGAACTCAGTAGACAGTTAATATTTGTAGTACGAAAGACAAATCAGTATCTTGAATGTTGAAAAAGCTTTTAGAAAAAAGATTTATGTATGTTTTGAGAAACATTTGTCCATGAAAAGGATGATTGTAGACTTTGCACAAACAGTATCATTAACTGATAAAGTGTGAAACTAGTTGCATTTTATTGTTAGAGTAATAATTTCACATGTTAAGCATTTATTACTGAATTCCCTTTGCACTCTCCTATGGTAATGAGTATAATTTAGCAATAGTAACCACATGCTTACATAATACTATTACTAAGGGAAGTAAAGCATGAATTTTGGAATGATGAAATAAAATTTGTTACAATACATGTCGTTGATTTGTTTTCCAGCATCCCACACAATAAGATGGAGAATTCACCAGAAATGAGCAGATAATGTGCTTGAATTTAATTGATTTGGTACTAAGATACAATTTTATATATTTTAATGGTGAGTTCTGCCAGCAAATACAAGGAGTGGCAATGGGGGTGGCCTGCGCTCTGACCTATGCAAACTTGATTCTAGCTAGGTGGGAGGAGAAATTTGTTTTAGGGTCCAAATATGCAAGGCAATGGAGCCTCTATAGGAGATTTCTTGATGATGTAGGTATTTTGTGGAAGGGGAATGCAGGCATTTTCGATGAGTTTTTGTTATTTAAATAATACATCTTTTTTAAAGTTTACATATAATATCAGCAAAGAAAATGTGTAGTTTTTAGATACAGAAATTTTTAAGAAAGAGACCAAGTTTTGTTCAAAGATTTATAGAAAGAAAACATTTTCCAATTCCTTTCTCCATTTTAATAGTGCACACCCTGCCCATTACAAGAAAAATATTATTAAAGGACAATATGTCCGAGCAAGCAGAATGGTATCAGAAGAAGTAGATTATGAAGAAGAAAGCAACCTACTTGAACTTCTCTTCAGGGCTAGAGGGTATCCTGATAGCCTTATTGTAGAAGTGAAAAAAGAGGTTGCAGTGGGTAGAAAGTCAAAATGTAAACCTATACAAGGTACAACAGAGGAGATTCTGCCAGAACATACAGCTACAGAGGAAGGGAACTTTGGTAAGGCACTAGTTTTTGAATTTAATGCCTGTGCAGGACGTATGAGAAAGATAATTGAAAGTGAATGGGAAAAGTTTCTTAGCTTTACTGACTTAGGGGAATGTAACAACCAACCCCTTAAAGTGGTCTATAGGAACTCCCAAAATATAAAGTGTTTACTAGAAAATGCTTATAAAAATGGAAGTGGTGATAAGAAAAGGAAAGGGACATACAAATGTGGAAGATGTACTCCGTGTACTTACATATCTAACAAGGAGAAAATATTCTTATCAAGTAGGAATAAATGGATAAAGAGTGCACAATTTTATAATTGTGAATCTAATGGACTGATTTATCTAGCTCTGTGTGGGGAATGTGAATCCTTCTACATTGGTAAGGTGGAGAGAAAATTGAGAATAAGGATCTATGAGCATTATTACGATATTCAAAGTAAAAAAGAGTAATGCTCTTTACAAACACACATTAGTATGTCACAGAGCGTATTATTCTTTCTTTATACTTGAACAGATAAAGAAGGAAATTAGAGGGAGGCTATGGGTGGAAAAGATTGAATAAAGAGAGCTATGGTGGCAATTGATTTTGGAAGCCACCAGCCCACCAGGGCTCAATGATGATACCTCCATAGACCCCTGAAAGCTGCAAAGCTTTGAAAGATGTGCTTCATTCACATTAAATATGGCATTTTATAAAAGAACCACTAGAGGGAGTAAACACATTTTAATGTTTTAACATGTATTCCATTAACTAGTGAATTTTAACAGAATTAAACATTTTATTTAGTTAAATATGCTAACAAGCCGCGGTGGTGCAGTGGTAGCACTGTCACCTGACAGCAAGAGGTTCTCCCATTCGATTTTCGGCAGGAGCTCCTTCTGTGTGGAGTCTGCATGTCCTCCCCGCGGTCAAGTAGCATTCAAAAGACATGAGTGAATGGGTGTGCCTTCGTTGAAGGCTGGGTGTCGAGCTGGCACCTCAGCACTGTAAGAATCTAATGCCAATCATTAGTGGACTGGAGTTCTGCTGTGGCGACCCCTAACCGGGAAAAGCCGAAAGAAAAACAACATTTAGTTAAATATGCTAAGCTGTAAAATAATATGCCATTTTTCTGTACTGTCACCATTTTATACTGTCACCTTTCAAATGTTCTTTGTGCTTTTACAATATGTAATTTATTTTATGTACTTTTAAAGTTTTAATGCTAAGGCACGTTAAATATGTCATTTTACAAAAGAACCACTAGATGGAGTAAACACATTTTAATGTTTTAATATGCATTTCATTAACTAGTGAATTTTAACAGAATCAAATATCTTAAATATGTTAGGCTGTGAAATACTGTGTTATTTTTATGTACTGTCATCATTTTATACTGACATTTTTCAATGTTCTTTGTGCTTTTATAATGTGAAATTTATTTTATGTACTTTTAATGCTTTAATGCCCAAGGCACTTTGCAAGTTACACCTTAGTTATAATTAATTAGGAAAACTGGAAATTTTTATTGGTTGTGGTTTTAATTGGTGGAATATTTTGAAGCATATATATTTGTGTTTTTAACTGAAGCTTCATGTATCTGATGACGTCTGACTGAACAAGACGAAAACGCTGTGATTTTAAATGCCTTCGTGCTTTTTCAATTACTATTAAACCAGCTCAATTTTTGAACTGCAAGGCTGTACTGAGTTCCTTTTCTGTGGTACCTGACTTTGTCTTGGTATAGAGTTTATTTGCTGGGTGACATTTTGAGTTTCTTGGAGTTATTACTAAATTAGTGAACAACTGAGTGAAATGTTAGTGGTGCTTGCTGAAAGCAAGTGTATGCTCGACGATAACAATCTGCATGTTACAATAAGTGGAATGAAGTTTATACTTGCATTACTTTAGAAATACTCAAAGAAGTCATAAACATTAATAATCATCCAGCAACAACAGAAAAAAGTCATTGTTCTCTCAGAATATATGTGTAAAAGACATAAAACATCTTCTTCCTGCTACTTTTTATATGTAGTGGAGCAAGGTTCATCCAAAATCAAATCCTACTTGCTGATCATGTTTCTATTTAAAGTTCTCACACTGCACTGATTATTTTACTACTGATCCTTAGGCTATTCACATCATTTCTAACTAGTAAGAAGAGGTTCATAAAAATGACAGTAAATGTCTGGCTTAGTGAAGACAGTGTTCAACCAAATCTAAACATACACAGGGGTCATTTTTCTACTTAAAGCCTCATTTGCAAACATAATTCCCTGCCATCAGTACTTTAGATATTCACATCAGCTGTAATCAAGGAGATGTTCAGGGAACTGCTAAAGAAGAATTAGGTGCTGTCATTTGTGGATAACAGCAAGTGCGACACTCATCTATGCATAACGAAATGAGTGGTGAAAGATCACTTATGTGATGCCCTAAATGAAACAATTGCAGATATGTGTAGTATAGACAAGAAAGAAGCTAATGTCACATATCTCTCAAAGATAAAAAAGCAAACAGTAAAAATCCATGTTTCTATGTTGCCCATTTGCTTCTAGTACATTTACTAATATCTAACCTACAATTCTAACCCTGTTGGAAAATTCTTCACAAAAAAATTGATCTCATACTTGTGGTTTTTTTTTTTAAATGCCTTCACTAGCTAAAATTGCGTCAACAGATAAGTGTCTTAAACTAAATTCAGCACACTCAATATTATCCCAGTCAAAACATGCTCAGTTCTTATGTTACTGATCCAGTGGTAAAAACCAGCATGTAGCTTTTAAGTGGCAAATGGATTATTAGACAGAATGTGTCACCTTTAAATAATAATTGTAAATATTTTTTTCTCTTCAGTAGTCTCAAATTGATATAACATTATGCTGCACTTGATTTGACAACTCAATCTAATTGTACTATTCCATAAAAATCATTTTTCTCACCACTTCCCTAATAGCAATGCAACTGCTACATAAGTATGACTTACCTCCTAGTAAACTGTTTATCCATTATTCTCCTTTGTGTGTGCCTATATTCACAATTGCAAGTTGACATATAATCATATGAATTACTGTTTACCTACAAAAGGTTTTATAGTATTAAAACTGTGTCTTTATGATGCTATTGTATCATTGATAGAGAGTGGAATTATATACTCACTTCTTTTGGCACTTTTACATTTTTTGTGTTGTATAGTTGTGTTTTCTAAAGCTGTAATGCATCGAAAGTATTACTAACAAACAGATGATATTTTATTATCAAATCTTCATATTTATGTTATGATAGCATCTTTTTTTCTCTGCAAACTAACAGGCAAGCTTTGTCTTTTTCCTCTCCATACTGCAAGTGTACTGTTAAAGGTCTTGCATACTGAATAAACAGTTGCAATGGAAATCACTCATCATTCAGCTCTGTTATCTCTCACCTTGCAGCATCTTTTTTTCCTCTGCAAACTAACAGCCAAGCTTTGTCTTTTTTTCTCTCCATACTGCCAGTGTACTGTTAAAAGTCCTGCATATTGAATAAATGGTTGCAATGGAAATCACTCATCATTCAGCTCTATTATCTCTCACCTTGCAGGATCTTTTTTTCTCTGCAAAGTATGTTGCCTTAGTTCTCTAAGTCTTTAAATATACTTATTTAAGGCATTATCTACTTTCTAGCAAGTTGGTACACTGGGAAGCAGCTTGGCAGCAAGGACCCCCCCCCCATTTTTAAAATAATCTGTTAGTTTTTAACAAACTTATGTCTGTTAAATGCTGGACTAAGCCTGCTTTGAGACATTTCTTACCTGATAGTACGACACATTAAAAGCGCTTTTATTTTTCTTACTATTAACAGTACATAGCCTTTTTCTGATTGATTCTGGACTGTGCTTGCCTCTGAGCTTGGCTCAACATGTTCCATTTACCCTCGCTTCTCTCAGGCTCACTCTGCTCCTCTACCCTACCCCCATTCCCACCCACCCCACTTTCATTTAATATATTCATTCTGACCACACCCAACTCTCCACTCACACAAATCAGAAGTCTCCAACACAAACACACCCACTAGATACTCACACATACCTTCTCAACTACTCATTGCCCAAAACCTATAAACTCCTTCTTCTAAGGACATCTCCGTTATAATACTACTAACTCACAACAAGAACTTACACTCTTCATTTTTACTATTATTACCCTATACCTACAATTATCCTTCCTAATAACATCACTACACAATCCACCAACATATCCTTCACTTAGCACACACATCCCCACACATCTCTAGTTCAACTATGTCTTTACTTAATCTGCTAACTTTAATTGCCCTCATCTTTCTGGCACAAGCTACATCCTACTACCTCACTAATCTCAAAATACATCCTCACCATGCCACCACTACCTCTATCATTATCACTAATATTCATGCTAACAAGTACATTCATCCCTCCATATTTCATATTCCTCCATTTCACGTAAGAACAGCCCATCCACTTCCAGCAATCCATACCAACACTCCCACAATAAAATACCACATTCATATTACTAACCTATTCCATACTATACTACAACTTGTATCCAAAATACCCCTTTGTGGTGATGTACTGATGTACACCCAAACACCGTTCCCAGCACACTTAAGCACTCAACAACTCAAATCCCAACCCACCCCACTGCACATCTTCTCAGAAAACTCTCTGACCTACTCAGACACAATATTAACATCAGAAGCATTAGGAACAACATCTCCAACCTACATGCACACCTCTCCCACTACTCTTCCGGTATTATAGTTATTACTGAAACATGGCAAAAACCAGAAGTAACTAACAATGAATTAATTCCTCCTGGCTACAACATTCTGCATAAAGATATAACTGAAAGAAAAGGTAGAGGCATTGCTGTCTTATTTAAGAAACAGTGAAAAATAGAAATAATTAGCCCTCCATTACACACGTTAAAAACTGCCAAAATATTAATCATTAAACTATACCTAAACAACAAAAAAACTATTAACCTAATTGGCTGCTACCTTCCACCAGTTAATAATTTTGACATAGTAGAAAATCTGCTCAGCAGGGTATCTATGTCACTACCACAAGAGACCATATTACTAGGAAATTTTAATATCGACTGGCAAACTTGCAACTCCTCTAAACCTACTAACTTCTTGAACCTCTGCGAGTTCTCTCAGCTTATCTACCACCCAACCAGAATTGATAAAACCACAAAAAGGGAATAAAAACTCGATTGGATCTTGTCAAACAAGCCAAACAACATTAGTAAAACTGGCTGTCTCCCTGACATCCTTGGTGACCACCTCCCAACCAATCTAATCAGAAGTCAACCCCATATAGTAAAATCTACCATCTGCCAACAAATAAGAATTAAAATGTACTTCAACCCCAATAGCTTTACTACTGATCTATCAAGTTGTAACTGGCACCCCTTAAGAACACTTAACCTGGATGACGCTGTATCATACTTTAACTCAACTTTCCTCTCAGTACTAGACCACCACACACCCCGGAACCATTCAAATCGAATCTAACTATAGTTATCCAAAGAGACTAGAGCACTACTACATAACAGGGACAAAACTTGGGAAAAATGGAAAAAGACAGGTACCAATAGCGACAAACAAAAATATCTCCAGCTCAGGAATAAAGCTAAGAAACTAATCAAGACTGATAAAACAAACTATTACCACAGCACTCAAAACACATATCAGAACAATCCTAAAAAATGTTGGACAGCCATAAACAATCTACTCCATTCAGGTAAAGCTAGCACACCTGCTCCTGTTAACTCAGACAACTCAACAAACATAGCAACCCAGTTCAACAAATTCTTCACAGACTCTAATCTAACCCTAGCTAAATCATATATACCGCCAACTACCATCAAACCACCCAATCTCAATACCACTGACCTGGGTTTCTCACTGCAACTTGTTCCTGTCTCCACTATTAAAAAGATGCTTACACAGCTTACACAACGTAAACCTACAGCCCTCTCTGTAGACAATCTACCAGCTGAATTCCTAAAGATTGCTTCTAATGCTATTGCATATGCCATTACAATCCTCATTAATTGCTCTATAACTGAAAGCATAGTTCCTCACCTCTGGAAAATTGCCTAGATCACCCCACTTCACAAAGGAGGTAACTCCAAAGAACTAACCAACTATCAACCAATCGCCATACTCTCTCCATTATCCAAAATCCTTGAAAGATGTGTACACACACAAATCTTAACTTTCCTAAACTCTCATAATCTACTAGCTAAAACACAACATGGCTTCAGGCCTTCACACAGCACCACTACAGCTCTTACGTCCTTTACACACACAGCCAACAAACACAGAAACAATGTTACCTAATTCTCAGCCATATTCATAATCCTCTCCAAGGCCTTTGATATGGTAAACCATGACAAACCCATTGACACACTTACAGATTTAAATTTGAGCCCATCTACCACTTCCTGGTTAAAAAATTATAGGCAGGCAACAGGCAGTAAGATGGTAACAGGAACTGTCCTCACTTCTACCAGTCTCACTAGTGGTCCCACAAGGTTCAATGCTTGGGCCAGTACTGTTTTCTATCTTTAACAACAAACTACACACAGCCACACTCCATGCCTCCATCATACAATACACAGATGATTCCACTCTCATCTGTGCCTCTCCCTCCCCTGAGGCCCTCCACCACCAAACACACTCCTTTTTTCTTGCTGTTGAGCATTGGCTCTCAGATTCACATCTAATACTAAATGCCAATAAGACTCAGCTTATTATTTTCCCACCCACACATCACTCCTTCCATACTATTAACTTTAACATGACCTCCAGTAACAACACTATCATATCACCAGTCACTCAGCCAAAACTACTTGGGGTTATCATAGACAGCCAATTGAAGTTTGACATGCATATATCCACCACCACAACAAAAGTGCATAAAAAACTTGCCATACTATACAGGAACAAACAGTGCCTAACCAACTCCACCCGAGCCACCATTGCATGTACCCAACTTATTTCCACACTCATATCCATCACCAATATTCACCAATCTCAAAAAATCAGACCTTGTCATTCTTTAAACCTACTATAATAAAATTGCCAAATTTGCAAGAAATGTGGCCCATTGAACACATCACTACACTTCTTTAAAAGCTCTTGATTGGCTGGAACTTCCCATCCTCTTTCCTTATAACCAACTTATAACAACCCACAAAAGTCTTCATTGCCTGACAAAATCCCTGCTCTACAAAACCTACTTCACCCAAGCACCAAAGCTAGAATTCTATGATCAAATCAGTAACTCCTACTAGAGGTAACAAAAACCAATAACTCCACCGGCACTTCTCTCTACAGCAACTTTGTTGCCAAGCAGGGGAACAGTCTCCCCCCAATATCACAACTATAACTATCCTCACCCCCTTCAAAAAAGCCATAAAATCCTATCTTCAGCATCTTTGGTTATATAACTGCAACAACCCAGACTAATTTCCTACTAGTACTTTCAGCCTACCAGTACATATCTCTCTCAATTTCCCACCCACTAATTCTCCTTCCTTGCTCTACTTCCCAGTATCATTTCTCTGGTTGCATCTCTCTCCTTCTCCCTCTGTCATCTTCCTTTCCTATATGCAACTGACTTTATGTACAGCACACCTACCAATACTATTATTATTTACACCCTTTAAATTATTCCTCTTCCTCTATATGTCTGTAACCTTCCTGCTTACCCTACCTTTAGACCTTACCACCTACCACTCTCTATCAGCCCCTCCACTTTCAACTCATTATTTCCCTGTCTATACATATCCTCTCTCCCCAGAACCCTTCCTATCCACTCTATCATCTATACATATTTAATCCTACCAGCTCTATTATATATATATATATATATATATATATATATATATATATATATATATATATATACACACACACATCAAATACTCTGATGTATTTGATGTCTAACCTCCTTTTTAAGGTATTATTTTTCAGCAGCATTATTAGTAGAAAAGTGTATTGATACTATATATGATTGCATGTAATCTAACTGTATAACAACTGTCTAATGTAATATTTTACTGTGCATATGGAGCTCTTCTCCCCAAGCCTCTGCTGAAAAAGGACATGTGTCCAGTCGGACTTTCCCAGTTAACAAATGTAAAATAAATAAATAAAATAATGTTCATATAGCTAGCTGAAAGCAAAGAGGGCATCTTTTACTTCTGAGGAAAGTAATGTAATATATGTGTATCATTTTAAGATACTTGATTATCCATAGCCTGTGTACACATTATATTGTCGGATATGTTATTCATACTGACACAGCTGGTCACATGCATCTGCTGTCTGTCTTATTGTCACAGCCATCATAAAATTCTAAATGTTGCACATTAGTTGGGGCAAAAGATCACTACTGATTGATTGTTTGAGTATGTAATTCTTTCATGGCCAAACACTGATCATGATAGAATTGCCATTGTTACTTTCTAGAGATTAATGAATGTTTCCTAGTCTCCATATGTGCCATAACAGTTGTATATAGGTAAGACTTACAATCAAAACTTCTGTTATGTTATATAGACAAAATGCTAGTTTATACAGCATGTCTTCTGTAATACTGACATTTTTTTTATCCATGAAACATACAGCTAACATTTCGTATAACTAGATACATTTTTAATTAATCCCAGCCAGTACTAATTTTCTAAAAGTAATTGGTAATATTTAGGTGTCGGTAATTCAGGGTCTATGCAGAGAAACTAGTTGTATATTACAGAACTGTATGCTTACTTTGCTAAATTTACAGCTATGAAGTCATGACTTTTCATAATATAAAAGACAGTGTCTGGAATTCAGCTACTATAAGGAAGAAGACTTAAGATAGCACTTTTTCCTTTTGCTGTAAGCCTTTCTGATTCTTAGTCTGCACTCCTGTTGAAATGTTTATCTCACATGAACCTTAGCATGGTGATTGGTCAGATCGGCAGAGTTGTATGATAATGTGGCATTCCACGGGAGCATCCAATGCTAATTAGCTATGCGCTTCCCCATGGAAATTACAGATGCACCTGACTATACAAATTTGCTGCTGTAGAAAAAGGTGATAACTGTAAAAAGTGACAGAGGTCACCCATTCAGTCTTATGGGAGTACTCTTGGTACAGATAATTTCAGTAAATGCATGTGGGTGAGGTGCATTAGTACATGTTGGTGTGCGAGTGTGTGTGTGTGTGTGTGTGTGTGTGTGTGTGTGTGTGTGTGTGTGTGTGTGTGTGTGTGTTGGCTTGATTGGTGGAACAGGAGGGCTTAAGTAGGGAATTGACATTATGGATATGTGTGCGTGTGTGTGTGTGTTGGCGTGATTGGTTGCACAGGAGGGCTTAAGTAGGGAATTGACATTATGGATATGTGTGCGTGTGTGTGTGTGTGTGTGTGTGTGTGTGTGTGTGTGTGTGTGTGTGTGTGTGTGTGTGTGTGTGTGTGTGTGTGTGTGTGTGTGTGTGTGTGTGTGTGTTGGCTTGATAGGTTGCACAGGGGGGCTTAAGTAGGGAATTGACATTATGGATATGTGTGTGTGTGTGTGTGTGTGTGTGTGTGTGTGTGTGTGTGTGTGTGTGTGTGTGTGTGTGTGTGTTGGCTTGATTGGTTGCACAGGGGGTTTAAGTAGGGAATTGACATTATGGATATGTGTGTGTGTGTGTGTGTGTGTGTGTGTGTGTGTGTGTGTGTGTGTGTGTGTGTGTGTGTGTGCATGTATGTGTGTTTGTGTCTGTGAGTGAGTGCCTGGATGTCCAAATGCATGCATGGGTATGCCTACAGGATGTTGCCTTTGCCAAAGTAATGCTTGGTCAGCTGAGAAGAACACTACCTCCATCAGATCTGACAGAGCTAGCCAGACCTAGTGTGCAATTCACAAAAATGCTTATGAACCGATAATGAGGTCTTTCTCATTGAAGCCATCACTGCAACTTAATCACATTTTCTCATTACAGCAGTTATTGACTGACCTGCAGTGGGCAATTGTTGTGATCCTTCTGAATTCTAGCCAGTGATAAAACTACATTTTCAAACATACTGTTGTCAAAAATCTTCAATTGCAAAAAAAAAAATCATTAAGGATAAAATAAATAAATTGTAGGTGTGTAAGCCAAAAGAAACTAATTCATTATATATATTCACACATTTTATTGTGACATTAAAATGTTGGAAATCAGAACATATAACTAAACTCTAAAATATTAAATCAAAATGTGCCATACATTTATGCTTTCACTCTAATGATGCATGAGGTTAATAAAGTGCAGTTAATTTACAGTAATCTAACACTAAACATTCAAAGAAGAGTTTAAATGTTAGTATTCATAGTAAGTATTTGCTTTAGCACTGAAAATGAAACAATTCAACATGCCCTGATTTAATTATAGATGGCATACTGCTTCAAACTGTATACTACTGCATTTTCTGACATTGCTATTATAAGCTATCATGAAATAATTTTCAGTTAAGATGCAGGTCTAGCCTTCTAAACTTCTTTTATGATTCACTGCACATCAGGAAAAAAGACAATTCAGTGTTTCAGACATATATTTGCCCACAGATATACGTTAAGGTCTACCACATCAGATATATGCAAAGTCCAGATTAAAGACAACATTTTTTTTCTTCTGATTGCATGGCAGATTCAGAAGTTAATTCAAGAAAAAAGAAGACTGGAGTACAATCCAACTGTCACTCATCCAATAAGTAACTGTGTGCATCTGAGAGGTATAGCTGGACCTGAAACCAAAATCTCTCACAAAAAAGAAGCACTTGAAAAAAAAATCACTGACTTGCTCCATTAAAATGAATTTCTTAGAAATTACAACATAGGAAGAAAAAAACAGTAAAAAATAAACATAAAAGATCAGTATGAATTGAACTGCAGTAGAAGAAAAGTGTGGAAATATTTTCATTAAAATGGGAAATGAGGAGTTTGATATGTCAAAAATTCCTTGCAAAACATCAAGGCCCAGAATTAGCCTCAATGAATATTATATTAAATTACATAAAAACTTAAAACCATATGATAAGATCATGCTCATATATGGAGTAACATGTTTCATTTCCTATTATAGAACAAAATGACAGAAAATGTAAGTGTTGAAACAGAGGAAGGATTATTTCAGCCTGAAGCAATACAACAGTAACTTCAACATCCATATAATATTCATTCTGTCATTCAAGAAGTAGCTGTTGAGGGAAACCAGATACTATCTTAAGAACTTATGATTCAGTCAACAGTTCGAACATATTCAACTGAGGCAGAATGCTGCTTCCATTTTTCATACTGTCTACAAACATGAGCCTATATTCCCCTATTTTTGAAATTACAGTTTTCACTAAAGAGCACCTTTAAGGCAATAGCTTAGTTTATCTCCCCAAGATAAGACAGGAGACACTAAATACCTGGTCCATATTGGTGCTACTACCCATTTTGTTAGCATTAGTTGAACGTTGAGTGACTGCAAATGACAGACATCTGTCCTTATAATATGGCCTGCTCTCCATCTATGGTTCCTGCAATCACAAAGGTTACCAATCTCCACACAAAAGGTGCGTTTAAGAATTAGCTCACAAAAAAAAATCTATTTAGAGATGTATTCAGTCCTTAATAAATAGTTACAAAGTTCATTGACTACTAGAAATGTTGCACACTAATTTTACTGTAACATGCCTTCATAGTAACATATTTTGTTACTTTATCTTCTCTATGAGTTGAGGATTACTCTAAAATAAATTGTAATTGCTTTTGTTCTACAATACAAAATAAAGATTTTAATGTCACGCTGTCAGTAAAATCTGAACAACCAAATACGTAAATGAGGATTTGTTTTACCAACAAAATTAATTTATTTAGAAATTGGCAAGCCGTTGCATTCTTTTGCTGTCTATTGGTTTAACGAGAAAACTCCTGTATATTACAAAATGGTGAGCATCCTTTGGTGACATCATTGTTTCATGTAGTTTCTACCAATGAAAATGTACACACATTTAATGCATCTTCAGTCGTCTGCATTTTAACATGGATTTTATTCAAAAGCTTTTGTTACTGTGTTATAAATTTGCTGAGCCAAATTTTTACTGTTACCAAAGGCAGAGCACTTTACCTTCAGTGGCAAAACCAAATCAATTATTATTGAACTTCTGTTTGTTCTTTGCAGAATAAGCTGGCTGATTACAATCTCAGTAATGCAGAAGAAAAGGGAGTCACTTACATTAAAATATGAAGTTGGAGATTACAGCTCACTGAAACATTTGACTTTAATGAAAACTCCTCACTTGATGTAGGAAGGACCGATTCTGGATGGTGAAAACTGCGACTGATCAATAGTTCTACAAATTTTGCTGACAGTTACCAAAATTAGTTTTGCTTCCTAGGTTTCAGCTGAACATGATTATATGCCTTGATTGACCACGGTAACCAGGAATTCAGTAATATTACCATGTATACAACACAAACTTTAGTTGTTTAAAATGGCAACAACCACATTTAAGGACATTCATAACAAAAGTGTTTTTTCCCACCCAGTCACAAGCAAGCTTTCCACACTTGATATCAGCTGCAAATATAGAAACAATACTTATACTGCATTGAACTTCTGTGAAAGCAGAATGGAAAATAAGCCTGTCATCACCAGATTCACATTAACTCCATGATGAGAATTTCAACAAGTGCTTTTACTATGGAGCTATACTACTGAAGCTTGATAATAAACAAACCAGCAATATGTTTTTCTTACTTGTGGTCAATGTCCTTTGTATATCCCATTTGGACCCCCTCCATTTTTATATACTAACTCCACAGTTCTACAACATTGAGAAATAATCAGCTTTAATGCTTGCTTAAAGTGATTTTTGGTGATATTCATTTGCAGTAAAGTCACTGACATAAAAAGTCATGCAATCAACTACTTCCCTTCCCATCACAAGCATTTTAAATCAGTCTTAAGCACTTTTGAATGCATCTGTGGATTCACTTTTAATCATCCATTCGGGTAGTCCATCACATGGGACCACTACTTTCTCAGTGAAAAAGTACTTTTGAAGATCCAGGGAGTCCCTACTAACTGCTGCCTTCTCTCTCTGGTTTTCTCTGTCAACATTACCCCCTTCATAACTCATTGAGATTGTGTGCATCCTTTTCAAGTCATTTGCTATGTAATTGGGTTTCTACTGTGAAAATCATTATTTTGTCTCTGATCATATCCATTCACATCCATTACATACATCTTTCTGTTGCCTCCTGTCTACACTCCTTTCAGAAACCTGATATGCATATGATACTCAAGGTGTGGTCTGACTAGAATACTGTGCCATGGAAGCTACTTTTTTGCTTTCAGAGTCTAGTCTCATAGGACCTACCCAACCTTCTGTTTCTACTATCACTGTCTTTCAGTCTGTTTTTTGTAGATCAGACCAGGTGTGATCAACACCCAAGATTCTTTTCTTGTCCTTACACAATAAGTCCTAATCTACCATGATAATGTTTGACTCCAGGATTGTTGCAATAAAAGTGCAATGATCTATACTTGCTTGCACTAAATGTCTGCCACCTTTCTGCCAATCTTCATAGCTATTCCAAATTCTTATTTAGACTCCCCCAACTTCTATTGCTGCATCTATTTGTGTGCATTCTATAAAGGTATTGATGCTGTTACCGACTGCTTCAGATATGTTTGACCCAATCACACTTTAGAACAGTGGACCAGGACTAGTTGTTGCAGTACTGGACTATTCAATTTACTTATTTCCAGCATTGTCTCCCAACACTCTCTGTTTGCTGCCATCCAACCATGCAGTAATCCAGTTCCACATTTTTGGTCCTACCATTACCTCCTTTATTTACAAGCCACATAGATGATACTGATTCCAAAAGAGCACTTCAAAGAGTACATTTAGGGTTTAATGAATAAAGAGAATGAGAGGGAGTGAAGGTTGAATGATGTGCGGATAGTGAATCATGAAGTGCAGTGGATTAGCAAGGAGAAAGTAAGGATAGCTATGAAGAGGATGAAGAACGGAAAGGCTGTTGGTCCAGATGACATACCTGTGGAAGCATGGAGGTGTTTAGGTGAAATGGCAGTGGAGGTTTTAACTAGATTGTTTAAGGAAATCTTGGAAAGTGAGAGGATGCCTGAGGAATGGAGAAAAAGTGTTTTGGTACCGATTTTTAAGAAAAAGGGTGATGTGCAGAACTGTAGTAACTACAGAGGGATTAAACTGATCAGTCACAGCATGAAGTTATAGGAAATAGTAGTGGAAGCTAGGTTAAGAAGGGAGGTGATGATTAGTGATCAGCAGTATGGCTTCATGCCAGGAAAGAGCACTACAGATGCGATGTTTGCTCTGAGAGTGTTGATGGAGAAGTACAGAGAAGGTCAGAAGGAGTTGCATTGTGTCTTTGTGGATTTAGAGAAAGCATATGACAGGGTGCCTAGAGAGGAGTTGTGGTATTGTATGAGGAAGTCGGGAGTGTCAGAGAAGTATGTAAGAGTGGTACAGGATATGTACGAGGGTAGTCTGACAGCAGTGAGGTCTGCGGTGGGAGTGACGGATGCGTTTAAGGTGGTGGTGGGATTACATCAAGGATCAGCTCTGAGCCCTTTCTTATTTGCAATGGTGATGGACAGGTTGACAGACAAGATCAGACATGAGTCCCCGTGGACTATGATGTTTGCAGATGACATTGTGATCTGTAGTGAGAGTAGGGAATAGGTGTAGGAGAACCTGGAGAGGTGGATATATGCTCTAGAGAGAAGAGGAATGAAGGTCAGCAGGACTAAGAATATATGTGTGTAAATGAGAGGGAGGATAGAGGAATGGTGAGGATGCAGGGAGTAGAGGTGGTGAAGGTGGATGAGTTTAAGTACTTGGGATCAACAGTTCAGAGTAATGGTGAGTGTGGAAGAGAGGAGAAGAAGACAGTACAGGCAGGATGGAGTGGGTGGAGAAGAGTGTCAGGAGTGATTTGTGACAGACGAGTACCAGTAAGTGTGAAAAGGAAGGTCCACAAGAGGTTAGTGAGACCAGCTATGTTATATGGGTTGGAGACTATGGCACTGACAAAAAGGCAGGAGTCAGAGCTTGACATGGCAGAGTTGAAGATGTTAAGATTTGCACTGGGTGTGACGAGGATGGACATGATTAGGAAAAAGTATATTAGAGGATCAGCCCAGGTTGGAAGGTTTGGAGACAAAGCCAGAGAGGCAAGATTAGATTAGTATGGACATGCGCTGAGGAGGGATGCAGAGTATATTGGGAAAACGATGCTAAGGATTAAGCTGCCAGGTAACAGGAAAAGAGGAAGGCCTAAGATAAGGTTTATGGATGTGGTAAGAAAGGACATGCAGGTGGTTGGTGTGACAGAGCAAGATGCAAAGGACAGAAGTGGCGACCCCTAATGGGAGCAGCCGAAAGAAGAAGAAGATAGATGATACTGATTCCAGGGTCTCATTGAAATCCAGATGGGCAACATAGAGGAATTGCCCTGGCTATTACAAAGCTGATTTGATCTGTTATAGTGTTACATTTATTATTGCTTAACCCCATTCCTCCACCTTATATAGCGCTAGGCTTCAGCTTCTCAAACATGCATCCACTCTCCTTAAGAACCTTATAACACCTCAGCAGGCAATACTGACATTCCAGTTTGTTGAATGGGACCACAGTTTGAGCCCAAGGAGCACTGAAGTGTGTATCAGCACCCATAATGCTACAACTGCCATGCAGTTATCCTAATGGGGATGTCACTTTGTGATTACTGAGTGCTCACATCTTCCAACCAATGTTGGATGTCCTATCGCTCCTCATAATGATTTGGCCTGTGAAGCTCTGCCAGACTGTGCACAGGCAATGGCACTTGTTTTAGCCTTCAATCCCTCCTTGATAGGTAAACTAGCCACTAGTTGCTTCAATCTACCCCCTTTACCCAACTCTCTAGCAGCTTGAATAAATGTGCAAACTTAGGTAACTGTTAGTACTAATGGAAACCTTGTCTCTGTGTCATCTAGCAGAGCTAAGGCATGCTGGAGTTGTCTTATTTAAAGAATGATAGACTTATCTTCAGTTCTGATCATGGTATAATCTGTGGAGACATTTAACGGAAATATAATTGCCAATATTGTCTGATCATCAAATAGTATTTGAAATTATGATTATAGGGGTTTTTCAATTTACTTGGAGTTAGATTAAACAGATTTTGTTTTGAGAAGTTAAAAAACAGTCCAGGATGATTTAACCAGCCCTGAAGGTCATTAAAATTATGTGGTAGGTTATTAACAAAGCCAGAGAGTAGTGTAACAGAATAAAATATCCAGTCATCTACATACTAAATGTTCTTGGAGGTATCACACTGAGTTATCACTTTATCATCAAAGACAGATCTGAGAGCTGTAATAGAAAACAACATAATCAAGTGGTGGTTTTGAGGTTATGCTGTCCACCTTAACTAGAAAAATCACTGTAAAGATGACATTCAAACAATCTCAAGAGATCAGAGAAGGATTTATAATGTAAATACTTTTGGCAAATTAAGAAAAAAATATGATGTTCTAGACTAAAAACAGGAACACAGGTAGAAGGAGAATTTCATTGTTATCACTTGATTAAAAGACATGTCATACATGTCTATACATTGCTAACTTGGTAATCCCACTGGACACAAGTGTCTTTTTCCAGGCGTGACGTGAGAGCCCTCACTGGTTAACTGACTTGCTCTACGTCAGATAGTAGGCAAATGAATATGGAAAGAATCGGCCTCTGTACCACTCGCTATGGGAAGCCACTCAATAATAGCTGGGAGTCTACACAAATGAAGGATTTGTAGACAGGCAAACTGAAGAGAATTTGTTGTTCAGATAGGTGTTTTAGTGGTGGTACATGTGTGCATTTTCCAGTATTTTTGACAATTTTGGAATATTTATTATAGCTGGAGGCTAACCATTCTTCGTGGAGTGCTGCGCACAAGTTACTTTTCATAGAGAAGGGACATAACTTTGAGTTAATCATTCATAAGAATTGTGATTGGGTAGGATGTTAAAATTTAAGGCATGCTATAGTTCACTTATCTAAAGCCAGAGCTATGAGCTTTAGATTACTGAATATTTTTTAAATGAAACTAATAGTTACCTTACAAAAAATAAAATTAGAGAAGGGGAGTAATCAGATAGTTGTAATATTTAATTTGGTCATATGTCATGACTGCTACGCGAAAAGTAATTTAAAGGAGAAATGTTTTGCTACATCAATAGATTAGTTGTATTCATTGACTACATGGGGAAAACGTTAAATTATTTATGTTATTCTTGAATTGTAAGCCATCTCCATAGCATATAGCATAAAACCCAAACTATAACTCAGAAGACATTGGTTCAGTTAGTAATCTAGTCACTTGGAGGATGTAAGCCAGGGAGCTGATTGGCATTCCGGCACCAGTAAACTACCATGTAGTCCTAATAAATGTCAAAGGTACAAATAGTAGCCTGATACAGGAACAAGTAAGACCCAGGGGGTTGCTTCTTCCACTTATGGGTTTGAGGCACACAAGGAGAACCATAGTGGTCTTTCAAGCAATGGTAACTCTTAAAGGGTAGGGTCTAAATATAACCTATCAAACCAGCCACTGCAGGTATCAGTGGTGGGTGATGAGGTCCACTCACCTCCTGCTAGTCAGTGTTTCTAATCTATCTGGCTGATGACCAAAGACTGGAGGGGTTAAACATCCATGTGAGTAGAGCAAAGCAGCAGATAAGGAAAGGGCAGACTCACAGGGAGACATGTTGCAGCAGTACATCAATCACAAACAGAAACATGCAATCAATAACAGCAACAATGTAATACATTATAATCTATTGTAGTGAGATATATTTGGTTCTTGTACGAGTGGACCCATGGAATTAAGAATTGAGAGAAGAGTGCCATTATAATAATTGGCAACTGCACCGAGGTCAAGAAAATGTTATGACTTCCTGTTTATTTCATTGAATGTGTGAAGGCAGTAGTGTTGTTTTCTCCTTTGCTTTGCTTTGGACTACAATTAGGCAGTTAAACCTGACAAACTGTAACTTATTTTTTTGGCATTGTTCTAAAGATAGAAACATTTGAAGGGTCTCAAGTAAGTAATCATCTCAAAACAGTTTGTCTTTTACACATCTTGTCTACCCACATAGTACACCTAATAAGTGGAACCCTACTGAATAACTCAGTTTTCTGGATAAAAATAACCATTACTGGCCCTATTCTAATCAATGGTAACACTTCCTAAAACTAGGAATGCATTATGAATGCAAGAAGTTAGCCAGGAGAATATTTTCTTAACTACAGCACTTGAGGAGATTTGGGTTACACAGACACATGTAAGGATTCACTGTTAGTGGTTATTTATCTTGACTGCTACTATAAGGAAGTATATATGTATTGCATAGTTGAGTTATGGGGAGAGAAACTTGTTGAGAAGCAGTGGAGATAGCACCAATGCCATCCCCCCCCCTTTCTGCTATCTATTGTATCTGAGAACTCCATGCCAAAATGCACTATTTCAGATTTCTTAGTATACGGCTCAATCCATATATCTGTAATATAATGTAATAGAGGATTAATCAGCTGTGATTAATACCATTCCTATGCTGAATATTAGGCTACCAGTGCAATTAATCTTGTGATCCTTGGCAGTTTGCTTTTATATTATGTCTAGCTGAAGAACCATCAAAACATGCATAATCCATGTGAGGATATTTCTGTGAAGATCATGAGGAAAGCTTGCCTGCATGTAAGACTGAATCCTTCTTCTGAATAAGTTTGTATCAAAGGTTTATAGTGCATGACAGTGCTGCATGTTTTCACATGATAAGGCTTCAAATAAGCAAAGGCATTAGGAAAATTACCATTACTATACAAATTCAAGACTGTATCATTAAGAGGTTTGAAAATGAAAGACAGAACAGGCAGACAAATGTTGGGTCTTTCGGCTTTTCCCGATTAGGGGTTGCCACAGCGGAACTACGGTCCGCTAATGATTGGCAGGAGATTTTTACGTGCTGAGTTGCAGCTCTGATGCACAACCTTCAACAAAGGTACGCCCATTCATGCATATCTCCACACAGAAGATGCTCTCACTGAGAATCGAACGGGACAACGTCTTACTGTGAGGCGACAATACTACCTCAGCACCACCACTGCAATTAATATAGAGAGGCATCTCAGGACTGTATAAATGACATACACTGTTGAGGTATGCTGGCTGCTACTAATTGTTCAAGATAGTAATAGGAGGCACAGAGTTATAAAAATATGAACCAGTCTACATTATTGACTGAGGATGTCTGAGAGGAAAGGCAGAAGAGTGTACACAATGCAGAAGTTTGTATCAATCGTGGAAATTTGACAGTTACATTTGGTGCTGTAACCAGTTATGGCTAATTTTAGGTATCTTAGGCATTTAAATGTGACTCCTGAAATGGTAAATGTCACTCACAAACATAAACTTCCCTGTCTAATTATATTAAAACCACACAATGTAGGGTGTACCAGTATCAGCAGGACAAGGGCATGTGCAGAGAGCATTACCACAGGCTGCCCATGTCCTGACACCTTATGTTCTATAGCATACCTCTCATCTGTCCAGATGTTCACAGAATACCAGATTTTTGCCTCATATTTATGGTCTGATCCTCATACAATTTGTGGTTTTCTGTCAAATTATTGTGAATTGAAATCATTGAATAATGACAGACATTTGAGTTTCAGAATCCATATCCTTCATGAAATTCAAGCCAAAGCAAAACCTATTATTCTAGCAACTTTGTAAGTTTATAAGAGCCATGTTTAAAATCTTTCCCTATTTTCAGGCCTTTGTTTCCCCATTATTTTATCTTTGCTTTTGTCCAGATTTCTTGTGTTAAGAAGTTGAAAGGTATGTTCTGTAGTGCCTCACTATAAATGAAAAGGTGGTCAAACAAAGCCTTAGAAAAATGATTTCCTTAGCTGAATACTTTTTTGACAAGGATGCTGCTGGTTGATTCTAAAAAAAGAAAAAAAATGAAATTTAGCCTAATGCTTTGTCTGTAAATGCTTTATCCAGGAAACTCAGAAACAGTTTTGGTTATATGCATCTCAACTGTCCAGAATGTCATATCATGACCATATTTTGACTTATATTTCAGTCTGTTGATTGTAAATTTTGTGTTTTTCTTGAAAATCATTGAAGTCTGATGTAAGTAAATACAGACTTTGGACTGCAGGCTACAGATTGACATCCCTATCAAGGACTGATATCACAGTATAGGTAATGAGAAAGGAACAGATGGATCATAACTGAATGATCAGCACCAATAACATTTTTAGTAGAATTTAGAACAGAAGCTCCTGTTAAAAAGGGATAACTAATAGGGCATATAACATATTGCAGAATAACTATAGGAAACAATCAAAGGAGGTTAGAAAGGATTGGGAAAAAGAGACTGGATAAACAATTCACAAAGAAACAATGGTACTATATATATATAGCTCCTAAATATGTAACAATGTCTAGAAGATTTAGGACTTTTGCATGGAAGTAGTTGCATAGGCATTTTTATACCCCAAGCAGATTCCAATTAATTTTTCCTCAGGTAGATTACAAATACTGGAGGTGTGAGGGGGACGAAAGACACAATTGGGAACATATTTTTTGGGAGTGTAATTAGTTGGCAGACTTTAAAAATTACCTGCAGACTACTCTGTCAGAAATTCTGGGTAAGCAAGTTGGAATAACTAAAGAAATTACTATTATTATTTTTATTTTTTCATACTGAGCTGTGATATAGAATTGGAATTGCCTGTTGGATTTAATTCTGGTGGCTGTCAAAAAGGTAATTACTAGAAAATGGAATTCAAAGTCTAAACCTACCATACTAGAAGTAGTGAATATAGTAACAGAGATAAAAGAACTGGAAGTGGGATCTTTAGAAAAGGCTAAGAGCACATTACATAGGAAAAAATTGGAAATGTGGGAACGATAAATGCAGAATAATGTTTGGGGGAGGAATGAGGATAACGTAAGGCAGGAAGTGAATCATTTATGTAATTTTTGATTGGCAATGACTATACTGAAGATTATACATGATGTATAATGTTTTATGAAAGCATGTTAATATGATTTGTTTTCATTTATATAAATGCATGCCTATGTCATAAATGATAATTCAACACAGCTGTTTCTTGTTTAAAAAAATATCAATAGCAAAAAAGCAACAATTTGAGCAGCAGGTTTCCACTTTATTCCAATGAAATACATAGAGCACAATCTGGTACCTCAGCCATTTGCCTTCAATGGATACAGCCAGCAAAAAATTCACTCAGTTTATGCAAAACAAACTCTATTGATTAAATCATGATAGACATTAATAAGTCCTTAAAGTGCACAGTGCCATAATAAGTATTTCAACGTATTAAATACATTTCCAAACCTTAAATACAACCAAACAAATAAATACAATAAATATGATAAATGCATATTCAAATATTACCATAATCTACTTAGCAACAAATTCAATTTAAATTCACTTCCAAATTGAGATGCCAAGGCTACAGAGTCCTAAAATTTAAAATCACTTTACTTTCCAACTCATTAAGCTGTTTTAAAGAATCACCACTCCTATACACAGTTGACTGTGCTAAGACACAGAGAAATAAACTTTTAACTGAGCCAGCATGTGCAGTGAGAATTTGTTCAGCCACAGGCCTCCTCAAATTCTAGTTCCAGATCTCTTCCAAATGCTATAAAATCCACGTCAACCAACCTTTTTGTTTGCCCCACATACCACATACTTTTTCTGCAACTACAACCTATGATATAAACCACACCGCAAGAGCTGCAAGAAAAATTATTCCTAAAGATGAACTTTCTCCCATTAATAAAGGCCCCAGATTGGTTTCTAATCCTACACCAAATCATACAATGACCACAAGCAAAATATCTGAGAGGCTCCTGTACCATATTTGAACTAAGAAATGAAGCATTAATCAACTCCTTAAGATTTAAAAAGCTACCAAAAGAAAAAATAACATACCTAGGAAATAAATGCCCTGCAGTCTCATCCAAATAAACTAAATGCCATAAGTTCAAAACTACCAGCTTTAATATACTAGAGAAAGGGGAATATTTAGTCACAAAATATATTTATTTACAATCACCAACTTGAACCCCATACCCCTTGCCCTTCACCCTCCTGTGCCAAAAAATATCTGAATGATATCTCACCTCCAAATTACCAGCTTCTTTATCTTTAGCATGAGTCACAACATCCTGACTGTAACCCCTTATTAATAATCTATCATTCACCTCCTGGAGAAATCTCTCCCTAAATCTACCATCGGAGGTATTCTGAAAAATATGTTTAAATTCCCCAAAAGGAAGGGATTCCAGTGAATGAGGTGGATGCGTGCTGGCAGCTTGTAAAATGTTATTGACAGCAGTGGGTTTTATATAAGATTTAAACTGAATATTATGTATTTCATCCACATAAAACTCAACATTAAGAAACTGTATGGAACATTTATCATACACAAAACAAAATTCCAATCCATGCTGATTGCTGGGCAGTTCAACCATAAATTCAGACAATAATGAAGGATCCTACCTACATACAAAAACAAGTCAGCTATGTAACATTTGAATACCACAAACTGTTCCAAAAAAAAGTGTACCATAGATGAAATTCTTCTCAAAATCACCCATATATAAAACAGCATATGTGGGTACATAAATCTTATTTTCAAACATAAAATAATTATGCATCAAACAAAATTCTAACAAATTGGAAATAAAAGCAGTTAGATGACCCTCACCCATGATGTTGCATATACCCTCCAACCCCCATCTGATCTTGATGTTTGTATACAATGAACTTACATCAATAGCTACTCAATATTCTTGCCATCCTATAGTTTTTAATAACTCTCAAAGCTCCTTTGTGTTCATTTTATGTGCCAGAACATTGCACAAATGCACCTTTAACAAGGAATCTAGAAAGATCCCCACATTCTGCAAATAAGAACTGACCCCAATACAATGGGTCTGCCGGGTGGACTGGTCTGCCTGTTGGGTCCAACAGATAATTGTGAATTTTTGGAATGGCATAGTACATAGGGTTACAAGGTTTAGGTATATGCAAATTCTTCACATCATCAGCTGTGAAGCCCAACCACTCACCCCTTACCAACAATTTCATCAACTCAGCATTACAGAGTGAAACAGGGTTACTGGCCAACTCCATATAATCATCTTGTACTCCCAACAACTTGTTGACTACCCAGTTATCCCCTTTATCATCTTGCTTGAACACATAATTCTTAGTCAAAGTTCTTAGATGTTCCAAACCCTCCCATTCATTTTTGTTTAAGTTATATTGTCTTCTCAATTTTAAAAACTTAAAATATTCAAACTCCACCTTTCTACACAGTACATTTTCAAACAAACATAATGTAGAAGAAATCTTAGAAGGAACACAATTGCTGATATGTGGAAGATTCGGAACCAACAGTCTACCATAACCAACATGGAAACAATTATCATTCCCTTCAGTTATTTCATTCAAAATCTCATCATCAAAAAAACCCATTTCATATATGGACACGTCCTACAAAGGGTCATTCCCACAGATAATGCAAAAGAACTACTTGCTCTATCAACTTTATTCTTATCAAAAAACACTCAAAGGTGTAATTTCCTGCAATTTTTTTTACTTCCAGCAATATTTCAGTTTATGTGGAATATTTAGTGGGAACAAACTTTGTACCCTTACCCAAAATGTGTAACACATCCCCAGAAATATGCAAATTAGATAAGTTCACAATTTGTAAAACATGAGAAGGTAAAACTGCCCTACAAACAAAAGAACAAGAAGCGGAGTCCAAAAAGTCAGACAAACCAGAAGAAATGTCCAACACATAATGCTGAAATAATGTTTTGGGAGAAGAATAAGGTTTAACTTACATCAGGAATTGAATGAGCTATGCCATTTTTGATTGACAATGTATTGAAGATTATATGTTATGTATAATGTTTGCAACTGAAAGCATGTCAATATGATTTGTTTTCATTTATATAATTGCATGATTGCCTGTGCCATAAGTGATAATTCAATACAGATGTTTTTTGTTTAAAAAAATATCATTCAGAAAATGCATGTTGATGCAAAGCATGTTGTTTTAACAAATTTCTAAATCTGTAAGAGGAATATTTAAAAATTGTCCCAGATTTTGTACTTTCATCCCCTCATTATTTGTTGTTTTACCTATAATTCTTGAGCAAATAGATGAATAGATCATCATAGTAAATAACACTGTTATTGTTACTGTTAGTATGATAAAGCATTCTAACCTCCAATCAAGAGTAAATGTATGATCGTAATCAACCAGATTTCAATCTCTTCCTCTAATGAAAGTTTCACTCTACATAAACTTGCACACTATTCACACTGTGACCTCACTGATTTTGTCTGCAAAAATCTAATTTTCATGACTCTTCTCTACTTCATGAATTTTATGTAACTTTGCTACATCTGCAGTCTGCTTATCAGCACTCTTCTGGCCAGCAGACACATTAGTTCCCTATCTCTAGTTTGAGCGTACACTGGGAGGGACCATCATTCAGCATAAAGCCATTAGGTGGTTCATGAGTTTTCTTATATGGGTCTATCATCCTAACACACATTTCACTGGGGTAGTGACATGTAATGGGCTGGCTGCAAAGAATTTACCCTCATTTCTGTGATAGGTCTTCCCTTCATACAGACCCTTTCCACCCAGAAATGCATGGGAGGTGGATTTCCTCATCTTCACTAGACAGGAACTCACACATTTTAAGTGTGCCCCTGAATGTGCACAGCCATCTGTACTCCCTAGGAGGGCTGAACTGGCCATGGTCATTCAGTGTTCTTCCTCTTTACCTCACTCATTCAGTGATATGGGCTTTAAATAATAGCTTTAAATCAAATCCTGGTGACCTGGATCACAGTCAGCATCCATCTCTCTGCAACACAAAGCCAGATTAACTGGATGGAATGCTTTATCTGGTAAATTAATTTATTTCACTTCACATTTTTTAGCAAAATAATTTATTTTTCTAAAACTTAATATTTTTTTAATTTAATAACAGCAGGAGTCATTTGCAAAACTATTTATACTGGTGCAGTAATTACATATTTTATAAATAGCAGAATATTTTTTATCTTCATGTTTATAGTAGCAACTGCTGTTTGAGAATACCCAACACTTTGTGTGCTTTGTGTCTCATTTATGTTGCTGAAGATAATCTCTAGAAGCAATTTGTCACAGTCATATCAGAAATTAATTTTCAAAATATAACATGCATTTATAAAACTTTTCAGTATTTTTTAATTGTGACATTATAATTTCAATCATATTGCACACACCAATAAATAATGTACATTTTTTTTCATTTTCTGATACTATGCATGATTCTGGTATGCACTAATGACTCACTGAAAATAAACAGGTTATGATGAAATAGGACTGCCCAATACCAACAATGTAGAAAGTACAAGCAAGAAAATCAGATATTATAGTCAAAGAGAAGAGGCAAAAAAGCATTAAACAAAGAAATTACTACACTTGATTATAGCATCCTGTGTATTGAAGTATACAAAATCATAAAACAGACTATGCAACAGGAAGCAGAACAATCTGATAGAAAGATAGTTCTAATTGAAGTAGGAGCAACATATCTAACAGAAAATAATTGCCATGCATACTTAATTATGTTGCCAGTACAAATAAAAATATAGAAACTGCAGAAGGATGCAATTCTGGATACTTAGTGGGTGCTGAAACTAATATTCTTTGCAAGCATCAAAGAATGAAGTATTACTCTTTTTATGAACTCTGATTACACCTTAACCTCTTAACAGGGTCCATTATTTTCAAAGTATTAGAAACTCTAAACATTTGGAAAAAAAAAAAAAAACGAAGGAACTGTATTCCCGGGCATAGTTGTCATTCATTTGGAAGAAAGTAAATGCAAATATGAGAAACACAAATGAGTGATAAAAAATGGAGTGAACCATAATTGGTTTAATTCAAGCTTTATATTGTATAGATATGCACAAATAGGCAGGAAAATGAATGCTTGACTGAAAAGGTGGTGGTTTTGCAAATGTTCAAGCCTGCATTGTAGTGGATAGTGCGTATTTAAGAGTGTTTGTGTGTATGAGTTAAGTAAGGGGCAAGTGGGTGTTTAGTGTTGTTTTATCTTGATTAGTGGTACAGCTAGGGAAAGTGTTTTTAGTAATATAACATGTAGGGTTAGTGTTATTGTCTATTTGTCCATACACATGAATAAGGTGGTGAATGCCTTGAAGTCCCCTTACCCTCCTTTCTCATGTGTGATAACCCTGCTTCTATCCCTAAGCCTACATATTCCATTACTATAAACCTTTCCCTAACAGTACCACTATTCAAATGACTAGACTTTTACAGCTGTGGTTTACTGATAGTAGAAGATAAGATGTCAATGTTTTGAGAATCTTTCCTATTGTCATTCTCGCATTTGTGTATGAGTTTTTTTTTTGTCTCTCATCTGTGTTTCTCATATTTATATTTTCTACTACTGATGATATAAACCATAGCACACAGTGACATCCATGAAATGAAATATCCTCTTATCCAGCAATAAAATGTCTCTCCAGCTCTGTCTGATCATAGCATATGCATAAAAATCTCACAGTCACCATCAAGCCCAGCTTACACATACCATAACTTTCCCATCATCCTATAGACATGAAGGTATCTCCTCCACAACACACTATGTCTGCTCTCTTAAATATTTGTATAATGAAAAAACCCACTGCAGGGCAAACAATGAATCTCTCAATTGAAAGAATCCCAATCCAACACACAGTGACATTTTCTGCTGAATTAATCCCACTTTACAGCACACAGGGATTTTGCTCCCCTAGAAGAACCCTAGTCCACAAAACAAAATTATTCTGTCTCATAAAAGAATCCATCCTGAGGACACATAAATATATTTTCTGCTGAATTGGTTCCACTTCACAACACACAGCGATTCTCTCTACAGAAATAATCCTACCCCACAACACACAATGATTCTCTCTCTGCTGTATGCATTCACTCCAAAACACACACATGGATTCTCATTGCTGAAAGAAACTGCTCCATAGCACACCAGGATTGTGTCTCTGCTGAATGAATGCCACTATGGGGCATACCATGATGCTTCCTAATGGAAGATTCCCACTTTAAATAATATAGTGATTCTCTTTATTGCAAGAATCCATCTCTAAACATCTGCAGCAATGTAATGCTAATAAATCCAAAATAACCGAGTTAAATAAAATGTTATTTACAAAAGGGGGGATAGGCATAATGGTTAAGGTGTTTACCTCACAGACACAAGGTGCATGGTTTAATTCTCACTTGGGGTAATTGACTAGGCTTAAAATGGCCCACAAGGGCAGTTAGCCTAATACTAAAACTATGAACCTATAAAAAGCTCTAGTTATTAATGTTAAGTTACTTCAATTTGCTCTAGGATTGGAATTACTCTTCAGACATCCGTTACATTGTAATGTTAATAAATTCAAAATAATCAACATAAATAAAAAAAAGATAGTCAGAAGGTTTTTTTGATTAATATTACATTATTTCAACATAACATAACATATTTATTTGACTCAGACTATATAGAAAATGCAAAGGAAACTAGTAAAAATACCTACACAATTACCTAAAATGTTGGTTATTCACTATATTTCCATTGGCAGTGGGTATGGGATTATTCAAAACAGCAAATAAAAGCAATGCTATGTTTGAAAGACAAGAAATTCTTAACATTGTATAATTGTATGTAAAGAATGAATCTCAAAGCAATTCAGAAAATAATTGAGGAATATAATATATCAAATGGAAGATAATTAGCTGTATGATTAAGCCATAAGGGAATACTAAGTTATGGGAACTCAAAGCTTTTTAGAATCCATCTTAAAAGAATACTGCATATCATTAGAGTATATCAGACAGCAATCATAAATCTGATGTATGAAATATATAAAAAATACAAGAGCAAAATTCAAATTCAGTAGATAGTAATTTGACACAGATACTTAATAATGAAAAGTGGAATTTACTTTAAAATAAAAAATAACATAAATGTTAATATCTATTAAGTGCTATTAAGTGAGTACTGCCTTTTTAAAATTCATAACTATGTCTCCATTTCTAATGTATGTTAAACATATATTACATATGTATTTCTTTATGTAATTTCATTTTATTTGCATTTTATTTGCATGTTATTTCCATTTTTATTTTTCATTTATTTTAAATGTCGGAGCTTATCTCCCCGGGCCTCTACTAAAAATGGACATATACCCAGCTAGACTAGCCCAGTCAAAAAATGTAAAATAAAAAATAAAAAATAAAAATATTACAACCTCAGTATTCCTGGGAATATAAACATGGAAGTTCTCATTTATTTATTTATTTATTTATTTATTTATTTATTTGCAGTTGGTTAACCAGGAGAGTCCATTGGGCCAATAAGGACCTGTTTTCAATGGAGTCCTGGGGAGAAAAGCTCCAAAACAAAGGTTACAAAAAGATTACAGAAGTTTACAATTTCAATCATTTGGAGGTTCAAGACAAAACAAAGATTAAGCAGGTACAATAAAAATTTTAGGTTACATTTTGTAGAAAAACAAAACAAAACATTGCTTTAGCAAATATACAGTTTCTTGAAATGGAATATCATGATTTGAGAATTATAAGAGGTTATTTACAGTTGGCTTAGTATTTGGTGTCTGGAAATATATGATATAGTTGCCTATAGGAAGTGGAGAATAGGCTATGAGAGGGTGGGAGCAAGAGCATTCCCACATGGATGTTAGATGTGAGTGAAGTGATTTTTTTTGAAGGAAGGGAGGTTGGTGATAGTACGGATGGAGGGAGGGAGGGAGTTCCATAGGCATGCCAGGGCAAAGGACAGGAGGTTTTGCCCAGGGGAGCGAAGGGGTTTGTACAGTTCTATTAAGTTTTGTTTGCTAGATCTTAGGACTTTTTTGTGGCTGGTGCATTTTAAAGGTAGAGCAGAGGGAGAGAGGAAAAAATAGTTTATGTGCATAAGTAAGCTGAATATAGTAGAGATAGTTGGGGAGCTCTAGCCAGTTTAGTATGTGGAGAGATGCACAGTGATGGGTTGATGATTTGTAGCTAGTGGCAAATTTGGCAATTTTATTATAACAAGAGGACAGTTTTGTTTTGAGAGATGATTGTAGGTTTGTTAGGAGAGGGGTACCATAAAGGAGGGAAGGGATGAGAAATGTAGTAGAGAGAGTGAGCTTAGTAGATGTAGTGAGGAATCGATTGTGCTGGTAGAGCATGCCAAGTGTTTGGTGTTTTTCTATGTTTAGTTGTAGATGGGTATTGAATTTAAGCTGGTCATATATCTGGACTCCTAGTAGTTTGGTTTCAGATACCAGCTCAAGAGGTGTGTTATTCTGGCTGGTGATGGATAATAGTTTTCTATCGATGGTGTTGGTTTTAGAGGGGGTAAATACCATAAGTTTGATTTTTGATGCATTGAGTGCTAGATGATTGTCTTTCATCCACTGTTCTGTGGTAGAGAAGGCACCTTGAGTCAGTTTTAAGAGAGTGGGGATGGATGTGGCTGCACAGATAATTGTTGAATCATTTGCATATTGAATAAGGTTAGCGTGAGGGATTGAGTGGAAGAAATCATTTATGAATATATTGAAGAGGAGGGGACCCAAAATGGAACCCTGAGGGACACCAGTGAGGGTGTTAAGGAAAGAGGAGATGGCTTTTTCCACTTGACAGCTTGTTGCCGGTTGGAGAGATAGCTGGTGAACCAATTGAGAGAGGAAGGGGATAGATTTAGGTTAGATAGTTTAGTCAGGAAAAGGCTGTGAGAGATAATATCGAAGGCCTTAGAGAGGTCAAGAAGAAGGATAGATGCAGTAGAGCCAGAATCCCTGGCTTTATTCACAGTTTCCAGGAAGGATAGGAGGGCAGTCATGGTGCTGTGATCGGGTCTGAATCCGTGTTGTGTGGAAGTTAGTAAGTTATTATCTAAGAGATAGGGAAGGAGTTGAAGATGGATACATTTCTCTAGGAGTTTTGATATAGAAGAGAGGATGGCGATGGGACTGAAGTTAGTGATATTGTTATTATTGCCTAATTTGTGCAGGGGAATGATGAAAGCCCTTTTCCAGAGTTTGGGTACAAGACCTTCTTGAATAGAGTGATTGATTAGGATGCTGATGGGGGAGGCAATGGCTTCGACAGCTATGCTGAGGAAGGATGAGGGAATGTTATCAGGGGCATTGGTGCATGGTTTTAGTCTTTGCAGGAGTTTTTTATGGTAGAAGTAGGAATGGGTTTTATGGAGAATGGTGGGAGTTGAGAGGATAGGGAATGACAGACTGGAGGTGAAGGGGGTGACAAGAGAGGGGAAGCAGAAGTAGGGGGTGAAGTGTTATTAGAGAAGGATGAGGTTAATTTGGAAATAGAGTCTATGAAAAAAGAGTTGAATTGGGTGGCCAGATCTATATCTAGTGCATTTGGGTCTGGGCTTGGGTTTTCAGTTGAGCTGGGTTTTAGGAGGGCAGTGATACATTTGCAGAATTTTTGTGGATTGGTTTTATGGTTGTTTTGGAGTAAGGAGAAGTAATTCTGTTGATCTGCTGTTATCAGCTTTTTAACTCTATTATGAAGTGTTTTGAATTCATTCATGGTTGTGGGAGTTTTCTTTCTTTGGTAACATGCCCAGGCTTTGTCTCTAAGTCGCATGGCAGTTAGTGTGTTTTGTTAGCCAGGGGGCGATTTTGTTTCTTATTCTTTTGGTTTTTATGGGGGCAAAACTATCAAGCAGTTTTAGAAAAGTTGTATTGAAGTGTGCGACAGCATTATCCAGGGGTAGAGTTTTTAGAGGGTTCCAATTAATTAATATTAGGGAGTCTGAGAAGGCTTTTGGGTTGAAGTTTTTTAGGTAGCGAATGCTGATGTAATTATGAGTTACTTGTAATTGAGAAGGAAGACATCTAGTAAAGATGGGAAGGTGGTCGCTGAGGGAATCGGGAAGAGTTCCACTATCAGGGTAGTAGTGGGGGTGAGAGACTAAGATCCAGTCTATGGTGCTGCCACTGGAGAAGTCTTTAGAGGGCCTGGTAGTGAAGTTAATGAGCTGAGAGTACTTATATAGGTTGATGTTTAGGGGGTGTGTAGGGGAATGAATGGAGGACCAATTAATATTTGTGTCTCCCATGATAATAGTTTCATTACTGATATTGGTAAAAAGCCAGGAAAGGATATCCTCAGGTACTGAGATATTGTCTCCAGGGGGATGTAAAGAGAGGCTATGCATATGTGTTTGTGTTTATTTAATTAAAATAGGTTCATAGGTTCATACTAGGCTAACTGCCCTAGGGCATTTATAAGCCTAGCCAGAGTGTGTTTGGCTTTCGCCACCCATTTTAAATTAATTTTGCTATGCCCTTTTTCAAGGTTAGTATACTGTGCCTCGGTCTAACAGTGACACAGAAGTGATACCTGGGGTAAACCTACGATCGCCCATCCACTCATCAAGATTCCTCATGAAGAGAGTCAATGAGGGACTCTGCCTAACCTGGACTGGGATTTTATTCCAGAGTGAAGGAAGCCTCTGGGTTATGAATCTGTCCCTCCAGCATGTCCTATTCATTTCAGTGCTGAGGTTCAAGTCTCTCGAGCGCATAGCTCGATGGGATTTGGATTTACTGAGGTGCAGCATGTCCATTAATTCCAGGTTGAACATGGCTTTATACATCAGGCACAGATCGCCTCTGAGCAGGCGGTATGCCACTGAGTAGAGCTGGAGTTTCTTTAACCGGGCAGCATATGGCATCTGTTTGAGCCCTATGATCCTCTTGATGAGGTGCTTTTGAGGTTTTTCCAGTTGCTGCAGGTGTCTGGTAAGGTACATCCCAAAAGGTGCATTGTACTCAATTATGGGCCTGATGAGGGATGAGTAAAGAGGCACGATGACCTCCCCTGATCTAGATGTGAATCCCTTCATGATTAGGTGGGCTATATAAAATGTTTTTCTAACCACTTTGGCCATGTGGTTGTCAAATGAGAGATTGCTATCAACTTGGGTCCCCAGGTCCCTAATTACTTCTTCTGTACTTAATGGATTACCACCTATGTGGTAATTTGTGAGCACTTTGTTTTTGCCAAAGGGATGACTATACACTTTTTGGCGTTTAGCTTGAGGCCATGGCTCTGGCACCAGTTGTCTGTTTCTATGAGGCCCTTTTGGAGGATGCTTGTGTCGGCTGGAGAGTTGATTATGGCGCCCAGTTTGCAGTCATCTGCGAACTTAGTCAGCCACAGTCCTTCTGTGTTGGCCTGTACCTCTGAGAAATATATACTGAACAAGAGAGGTCCCAGGACTGAGCCTTGGGGGACGCCACTTGTAACTGGTTTGGAGTCTGACATGGCTCCAGCAATTCTAACCATGTGGGTTCTGTCCTTGAGCCAGTTTGCAACCCATCTAGTGACATAGGGGTTTATATTTAAGCTGGTGAGCTTATCTATAATGCCCGAGTGGGGTATTGTATCGAAGGCTTTTGCGAGGTCCAGGTAGGCTGTGTGGACCACCTACCCCTCGTCAATGGCCTCAGTGACTGTTTCAAAGAAATCAACCAGGTTTAAGAGGCAGGATCTGCCCTTAACAAAGCTGAACTGGGTAGGATCCAGTGTCTGTAAGTCCCCAATATCTTTATTTATGAGGTCCATGATGATCCTTTCCATAGCTTTGCAGACCAAGCTAGTCAGGCTTATGGGGCGATAGTTTCCAGGATCCGTTGAGGCACCACCTTTGTGGAGAGGGACCACTGTTGCTGTACGCCACTCTTTGGGCACATATCCTGTAGTAAGGCTGAGATTGAACAGTAGTTTTATGTTTGGGTTTAGCTCTTCTTGGAGTTCATGTAGGACATAGCCCGGGACACTGTCTGGTCCCATTGATGCTGTGTTTTTTACTTTGGAGAGGGCAGCTCTTACCTGAGCATCTGAGATGTCAGGGGGGCAGCACTCTGCTGGGATAAATATTTGCCCTTTTGGTGGGGAGGGGGGGGGAGAAGTTTGCGCTGAACCTGTCAGCTAAAATGTTGGCAATGTCTCTGGGTTCGGTGTATTTTTTTGTCATTTTGGACTAATTCTGAGCATATGTGGGAATTCCCACCCAGGTTCCTAACATAACTAAATAAAGCCTTGTGATTATCCTTAGTGTCCTGTGCAATTTTTCTCTCAAAGCTGGTCTTAGACGATTTTATGAGTGCCCGTAGTTTTTTGCTAATACTGATCAGAGATGCCTTCCCTTTTTGGGATTTTGCTCTATCATGTAGTAGATTCCTCCTTCTATTGTATAGTTTGTTTATGGCTGGGGTCCATCAGACAGGACATCTGCCTTTGGAGGATTGGGTCTTGGTTTTATTTGGGATTGCATGATTCATGCATTCCTGAAGGTGTTCATAGAATGCGTTTATAAAGGATTCTGCGGTCTGGGCCATATTTTTCACAGGCCCGAGGGCTTTGAAGGATTCCACCTCGGTTTTGAGGAGTGTGAAATTTGCTTTAGAGAAGTTTTTCACTGTGGTTTTCAGGGCAGGGGGTGGAGTCGGGATGTGAATATCCAGTAAGATTCGTTTATGGTCTGATCTTACCAGTGAGGGATACACTTCTGGTCTGGAGCATAGAGTCCCCATGTTGGTGATGATCAGGTCCAGTATGTTTCCCCCTCTTGTGGGAGTGGTAACAAGTTGTTCCATAGCATTTGAGTTTATAAATTCCAGGAACCTTTGGGCTAGGGTGTTGGAGCTAGAGTAATGCTCCCAGTCTATGTTTGGGTAGTTGAAGTCACCCAATATAATGGTATTTGGAGAGACCTTCATATTTTCCAGTGTTCTCAGGAAGGCCGAGTGGGGTTCCTGGGTTTGGGAGGGTGGTCTGTAGCAGGCTATAAACTGGAAGGCAGTTTTACCCACTGTTAGTTGCACATGGATAGTCTCTGATGCTTTGTGCTGTGCCACCAACCTGGAGGTGTGGGTATCTTTGACGAATATTGATACTCCCCCTCCTTTTGTAGTACGGTCCAAGTTTTGGGGCCGAAAAGCATGGTATGAGGTATAACCTGGTAGTGCTGGGGTGCTCTCGGGAGCCTTGAACCAGAAATAGAGCTAGTATTAATTCTGCATTGGTGAAGTGAGGAATGGTTTTGTTATAGGGAGTAATGGATAGGGATGATGAATAGAGTAGAGCTACTCCAGCACCCTTTTTGTGGGCCCTGTCTTTTCTGATGATGGAGTAGTTAGGTGGTACTATTTCATCATCTTTTATATGAGGTTTTCACCAGGTTTCAGAGATAGCTAAGATGTCAGGTTTGTTGTGGAGAAGCCAGGCATGGAGGTTGAGGATTTTGTTAGATATGCTCTGGGCATTTAGAGAAGCTAGTAGGATGGGTTTAGATGTAGAGGAAGTGGTGTTTGGGCTGGGGTTAGGGTGTATATCTCCAGCTAGAAGTATGGTTTTTAGGTGTTGGATTATGCTGATGAGGTGTTTGGATTGCTTAGTTTCTATGTTGTATATTGTTAGATTTGTATGGGTATTGGAGGTCAGAGAGGGGCTAGAGAATTTATAAGGAGTGCTTAGTTTGTAGTGAAAAAGTAGATGGCTGTTAATGGAATACAGCCCAGGGAAGATTGAGACAAATGAGTGTAAGTGAGTTGTAGGGAGTGAGTTGGTTGTGTGAAAGAATGGTGTGTGGGTTGTGGTGTTGGGCTGGGTAAGGTAGTGGATTTAAGTAAGGTTCAGAAGAAGTAGTAGTTGTATTGAGAGTGATATTTGTTTTGTAAGCATGTTGAGGCTTTGATAAAGTAAAATATATAGTGTAGAGAAAGGGCTAGGAATAGGTATTGCCTTATTAAATATGAAGAGAAGTGCAAGGTGATAGATGGTGTGCAGGAGGAGGGGATGGGAAGAGGATGGTGGTAAAAGGGGTGGAGTGTAATAGGTAGAGAGAAAGTAGGAGTGGTTAGGTGAGTATAAGTGTAGATGCAATGGGGTGGGTGGAATTTGGGGATAGGGTAGGTGAGCGAAGTGAGCCCGCAGGGCAAATGGACCGGGTTACACCCAAGGAAGGTAGGCAGCAGGACAGTGTGAAAAACAGTCTGGTGAAGGTAAGTACAGAGGAAGGTAAGCAGGGTGGTTAACGTGATGCTTGGGGTACAGTACAAAGGGAAAGGAGAAGACAGATTCCAGAGGTGGAGATGGGTAGGACTGTTACTTAGCAGTTAAAGAGAGAGAAGACTATTAATATGTTATATTGTAGGGAGTGGGAAGGAGTGAGGGAAGAGAGGTTATAGATGGGTAGACATTCCCACCTAGTGGACAGATCAAAAGTTTGTAAGGAGAGGAACCACTATAGCAGATCGATAGGTGTAGGGAGTAAGACAGCTCTGATATAGGGAAAAAAGGAGCCAGGGATGAGGCAGGTATGAGGGGAATTCACATTAAGAAGGGTATAGCTGCAAGCAATTCTGGATGAGATCCTTTACTAGCACCAGGCAAGTGATAGAACAATTTCTCAAGCAAATTACAGTAGGGATAGTAGCATGTTACATACTTTCTTTAATCCTTTAACTCTCTCTTCTGGGAGAACTATAGGACTGTCCCTGTAGGAAGTCAGGCAAACAGAATGAGACTTGCTATCCTGAGAATGGCCTTGGATATCCAGGAGGGCTGGGCCAGTAGGCAAAGCGAGCTTAGGAGAAGAAAGTTGAAGAGCTGGAGAAACTAGAGAGGGAGATGTTTATAAAATTAAGTAGTAGGTTAGGCAGTAGTTAAGGATAATATATAATTAACAGATTAGGCAGCAGTGAACATATATAAAACTAAGCACCAATGCATCATGAACAACTACCTACAAAACTAGGTATAAAAATCCCTACAAAACAGTTTAAAACATATTCTAGAATAATGCATTTACTTATCTATGTCAGTGTTTCAGTGTCATTTAATACCAGATTCAGTAACAGGATAAAATAGGAACAATGTAATTCCTGCAATAGATCAGCGTTTTCAACAAATTGCTCTTTAACCCACAATCATGTAGTGAAACAGACTCACATACACATACTCTAAGTTCCAAATTCAGAAGTGGGTATTTATAGGTATTAAGAAGCACATTGTATTGAGTTATCCAAGGCAGGGAGCTATTTACGGTCTCCAATTAAGAGTAGTGAGGGGGGCACAGTTCAGTCTATATGCGTAGCTACTATTAGGTATGTCCTTTTACCAAGAGCAGGATATGCTATGGTAGAGTGTCTCCAATAACCACGGACTGGAAGGTAAATTTTGTGGTTAGTTGGGAAACAGCAGTACAACCAAGGCGTAGATATTGTCCTTAGGTTGAATTCATTCAATCGGGGCTTGAACAACTGTTTCTCCAGTTTTGTAGGCTCTAATAGAGAGTACATATGCTCATCACTTCGCTGAAGCAGCAGATAATCAAGAGTGGAACAATTAAGGTTGTAATTCATGGCTGGGACATATTACGTAGAGTAGGTACTCCCAAAGGAGTTGGTGGGTAATATTAGTTTGGTTTGAGCACTGAGCACAGATGTAGCTGCTGAGCGAAGGTTCAATGGATGAGCACAATACTGTTGTTTGTTAGTTCAGCTAAACCACATGGAGGTGGTTCGCGATAAGGAAAGTCAACCAGAAATGGATTTACTCCTTTCTTATATAAAACAGACAGAGCTGGACTACTGCTATGTGCTATTGCAGTTTAATTGGAGGGTATTAAGTAGAGAACTAAAATCCTGAGCCGCTTTTGTGGCAGACAGTATGAGCAGTGCCGTCATTATATGGTTCGAGATGTCCCTTACAGATATGCCACAGCATACGGTAAAAATAACCAATGTAAGGCACAAATCTCTATAAGGCAGCAAAATTACGGCTAATTATGACTTGCAGGTTATGTTGCAGGTATGGCTGCACTCAGGTTGCAAAAGGTGCCAGATACATTAAAGGTTTTAGGTACAAGCAACTAAGAAGAAGTTAACTATAACAACGAAATGTGCACAGTTAGGCTTTCTGGAATCAGGCTAGATGTAGATGTACTGGGAACCTGTGCCATAACATTGCTCATCTTTAAATCTTCAGATTGTTAGGCAATGCTACACATTGAAACTCGAGTAACATACAAGCAGAGCTACTACAAACATTTTAGAGCTGATTAGATATGTACTTATGGGATTTGTCTCCACACAGCATAACAAAAACACAGTTGGATTAGATATGCAGCTACAGGAGACCAAGACAATAGTTCAGCTAAACTTTATACAGCAAAAAAAGATGTACACTTACTGGGAGTGTGGGATAGCAGGCCAGGAGCATACAGCAGAGAGGAACCAAGGATTTAAAGATGGCACCCTGGGGGATTTGGCCCTTATGATAGGTTTAGGGTGGATGTGGAGGGAAGGGGGCGGAGCTGGATAGGTGTGTGCAGGTGCAAGCCTTAAGGAAGGGCAGAACAGAGGTTAGAAAGTAAGATCGTAATGATGACGTACAACAGGGCAGTCTACAAAGGAGGGAGGGAGGGGAGTGGGAGGAGCACTAATATGAAGAGGGGGAACTGTAGGGAGGGGAGCACTAATATGAAGAGGGAGTAATGTGAGGAGGGGAGGTAAGATAGATATATGTAATGATAGGTAGGGTGGCACGGGTCATATAAAATAACTAGAAATGCAAAATATAAAAATGGCTCTATATGCTGGAGATGTAAAGAAAATGATGTAGATTGAGAAAAGATTTTTGCTGAATATAAAAAAACTTGGAAATTATTGGGAACAAATGCAGGCATTTGGTCAAGCATTATGAACAGGTACTTTTAAGCTAATAAAAATATTTTACACATTTAACATCATGTGTGTAATATTTTTTCGCTCCATTTTGGTGTATCTTTATTTGGAAATTTCTTCTTAGGGCCTTTTTAACTCTAGCATGATTGCAAAATTTACAAAAGATAAAAACTGTGTTTGTTGGACATGTTCTCAAAATTGTAAATCTCATTGGCAACATGTATTTTACAAGTGTTCCTCATTGTCTACATACTGGAGTTCAGTAACCTATTTTTTAAAGCCTTATAGTCTTATACTTTTTTCCTTAAATTAATGAAATATTTTATATAACATTCCATTGAATGTTTCTGAAAATAATGTGAACTGTTATCTTATGTACTATCTTGGCAGTGGCAAGGAAAAACATAACCAAACTTTGGAATAAATCTGTTACTCTGTGAGAACTAATTGTAAAAGAAACTACAATCAATAGACAAAGAATCAGCAAAGACAATTGCAAATAACTCTAGGACTAAAGTTCTTTTGTTAATCAACTTTTATCAAGGAATTGTTTTTTATCTTCAAACAACTATTTCCAAATTTGATTTATGCTATTTTTTAAATGAATTGCAATATGCCTTGTAAATAATGTAAATAGTGTCAGTGTATTAAAAGAAAATGTTGCATATGTGCTTTTTTATCCTATTTTCCTTTGACCTTTTTAATGTAAATTCTAGAAATTATAACAAAATATATAATTAATAAATATGTTGTTATTATTTATTTATTTACTGACATTCATTAACTGGGAAAGTCCACTGGGTCAAATGAGTGATTTTCAGTGGAGGCCCGGGGAGAAAAGCTCCACAAACACTGTATAGTATGAAGCGTAAAAACATACATAATCTCATATAAAAGGTACATATGATTGTTAGAACAGGTGCATATATTTACAACATATGGAAAAAGGTGTTTCATTGAAAATACACTAATATAGTCACAGATATAATACTGATTGTGATAAAATTAGGTTGGTAATAGATTTTTTTATGTGTCATACAGGTATTATGTGAGAATAGGTGGATGACGGCTTATGATGGTTTGGGGTTTGTGATACAGGTGCCGATGTTTTAGAGCAGTTTTGAAGTCTTTGAATGATTTCAATTGAGTGATGTGAGAGGGGATGGTGTTCCATATCTTGGCAATGCTGTGGGAGTACAGACACTGACCAGCTCTCTTATTAGATTTGGATACCTTTAAGAGATGTTTATTAGTGGAACTGAGTGTGTGGGTATGAGTGTATGCTTGTAGGGTATATTAGAGTGCAGGGCAGTTATCTAATTTAAATATTAAGTTATGGGCAATAGTAAGTTGTGTGTAATGTAGGTAGTGGGGGAACTCAAACCAGATGAACTTAGATATAGCTTTGCAATGATGTATACAGTTAGACAGACCAGTGGCAAATTTAGCTATTTTATAATAGCATGGTTGAAGCTTATTAGAAAGGGTTGAGTGTAGGCTGGTAAAAACTGAACTCCCATAGAAAAGGAAGGGGATGAGTAGTGTGTTTGCTAGCTTAACTTTGGTGTTGGTATCAAGATAAATTTTATGGCGATAAAGTTTACCTAGTTTGAAATGCGTCTTCTTTATTGAGTTAAGGATGTGTTCCTCAAATGTGAACTTATTGTCAATAGTTATACCTAGTAGTTTTGAAGAGTTTACTAGTTCTATTTCTGTCTTATTTTGTGTGTAAATTTTAAAATCTATGTGTGGTGACTTTGTAGAGAAAAGTAGGAGTTTGGATTTTTGGGTTCAATAGGAGTTGAGAATCATTTAGCCAGGATTCAATGGATGTAAAGGAGTTTTGTGTGAGCTTTAGGAGATCAGATAAATTGTCTGCATATTGAATTAGTTTACTTTGTGGTGAAACCTTATGTAGATAATGTATGAAGGTATTAAAAAGTAGATGACTGAAAATGGATCCTTGGGGGATGTCTATATGACTGGCTTGTATTTTGACTGGTGATTGAGCCATTTGACTGATTGTTCCCTGTTAGTTAAGTAGGAGGAAGACCATGTTAGAGCATTAGAGGAGCAGCCCAATCTTTCTAGCTGTTTTAGCAGTAAAGCGTGGAACACTGTGTCAAAAGCCTTAGACAGATCTAGCAGAATTACTAATGTAGCTAGGCCAGCATCTAAGGCCTTCTTCACTGTGTCGGTGAAAGACAGTAGTGTGGTAATGGTACTGTGTGTTGGACGGAAACCATGCTGGGTTGGGGCAAGGAGATGATTATCAATGAGGTGTTTGAGAAGTTGAGCAGGTATACATTTTTAGCATTTTTGATAGAGGGAGTGTATAGAAATAGGGCGATAGTTGGAGAGTTCATTAGAATTCCCACCTTTGTGTAATAGGGTTACAATAGATTTTTTCCATATGTTGGGGTCATTAGATTCTGTGATAGAGTGATCTATATGAATACTGACAGGGTATGCAATTGCACTGGCAGTGAGCTGTAGATATTTAGGTGGAAGTTTATCAGCAGATAGGGAGCATGGATTTAGTTTGGATAGCAGTCTTAGTACTAAGGATGTGGGAACTGGTTGGATATTAAAAGTGGGAGAAGAGTTTGTTGATAATGATGAGAGAAGGATATTGTTTTCTTGTATTGGGATATCTGGGTCTTTTACTTTGGTTTTCTCTCACTATTGGAGTCATTCACTAATTTCTGGATGGAAGTAATAAAGTGGGAGTTAAACATATTGGCTATTTGTTGTGGATTTTTTTTCTGGGCAAAATATGGGGTTATGTAAGGTACTTGGATTTAGTAAAGAGGAAACAGACTGCCAGAACTTTTTGGGTTGTTTTGTTGGTTGGTTAGTTGTACTGTGAAGAAATTTTTATTTGTTTGTTACTCATTTTTTGTTTTGTTGTGGAGTTGTTTGAAATGTTGTTCAGTTTGCACTGATTTATTTTTCTGACATTCTTTCCAAGAACAGTCTCTTGCTAGGATGGCTTGTTTGTTAATTTTGTTAGCCAGGGGGCATGGTTGCATTTTATACATTTGATACACATTGGTGCAATGCTATTGAGAGTGTCTAGGAAGATTTTATTGAAATAAAGTATGGCATCATCTAAGGGTAGAGTTTTTATAGGGGCCCAGTTCTGAGCTTTTAGGATGTTGGTAAAAGTGACTTGAATAAAGTTGTTGAGTTTCCTGGTTGTTTTGTAGGAGTGATTTTTTTGGAGTGTGGGTGCTGGTTCTATGGGTATAGGCTGGGAGGTGGTCACTTAGGGAGTTTGTTAGGGTTCCTGAATTGAAGAAATTTTGGGGGTGGGTTAATAGTATCCAGTCTAATATTGACTCAGATTGACTGGATATGCCATGAGTGGGAGTAGTAATGCGCTGAGTAAAGCTATATAAGTTTATGCTGCTTACAGGAGTGTTTGAGGTAAGCGTTTGCCAGTTTATGTTAGTGTCCCCTAGAATAATGGTTTCATGTGATATATTTTTGTTTAGCCAAGTTCTCAAGGATGGGAATGTTATGGCCTGGGAGGATGTGAAGTACAACTATACAATGTGTTTTGTTGTTGTTGATATGAAGAGATGCTATTAAGAATTCCAGGTTGTCAAAGTTAGGTGCTGTTTTTTTGTGGGCAGTGATTATTAGGGTATCTTTATAAATTAAGGCCAACCCTCCACAAAATGTGATTTTATATAGTCTAACCAACTGGTGTAAATGCCAATAATTACTCCATTTTTGACAATACCAAATACAGCAGGAAAAACAATAAAAATAAATTTGTTAATAAAAGAACATCCTGGGATTCATGAACAATTGTGTTTAGGTGCTAGTATGATAAGTAGCAGTGCTAATTGCACATGCATGCTGGTCATTATGCCTACATGAATAAAACATATTTCCTTGGCCAGCAACAATGTTGATAGCCATTAAAATGTGTTGAGCAGCACAAGCACACACAGTAAATAAACAAGCATGCCAATTGACAAAATTGTTAAGCTTGCAAATAGACAAAAGAATCAGCAAAGACAATTGCAAATAACTCTAGGACTAAAGTTCTTTTGTTAATCAACTTTTATCAAGGAATTGTTTTTTATCTTCAAACAACTATTTCCAAATTTGATTTATGCTATTTTTTAAATGAATTGCAATATGCCTTGTAAATAATGTAAATAGTGTCAGTGTATTAAAAGAAAATGTTGCATATGTGCTTTTTTATCCTATTTTCCTTTGACCTTTTTAATGTAAATTCTAGAAATTATAACAAAATATATAATTAATAAATATGTTGTTATTATTTATTTATTTACTGACATTCATTAACTGGGAAAGTCCACTGGGTCAAATGAGTGATTTTCAGTGGAGGCCCGGGGAGAAAAGCTCCACAAACACTGTATAGTATGAAGCGTAAAAACATACATAATCTCATATAAAAGGTACATATGATTGTTAGAACAGGTGCATATATTTACAACATATGGAAAAAGGTGTTTCATTGAAAATACACTAATATAGTCACAAATATAATACTGATTGTGATAAAATTAGGTTGGTAATAGATTTTTTATGTGTCATACAGGTATTATGTGAGAATAGGTGGATGACGGCTTATGATGGTTTGGGGTTTGTGATACAGGTGCCGATGTTTTAGAGCAGTTTTGAAGTCTTTGAATGATTTCAATTGAGTGATGTGAGAGGGGATGGTGTTCCATATCTTGGCAATGCTGTGGGAGTACAGACACTGACCAGCTCTCTTATTAGATTTGGATACCTTTAAGAGATGTTTATTAGTGGAACTGAGTGTGTGGGTATGAGTGTATGCTTGTAGGGTATATTAGAGTGCAGGGCAGTTATCTAATTTAAATATTAAGTTATGGGCAATAGTAAGTTGTGTGTAATGTAGGTAGTGGGGGAACTCAAACCAGATGAACTTAGATATAGCTTTGCAATGATGTATACAGTTAGACAGACCAGTGGCAAATTTAGCTATTTTATAATAGCATGGTTGAAGCTTATTAGAAAGGGTTGAGTGTAGGCTGGTAAAAACTGAACTCCCATAGAAAAGGAAGGGGATGAGTAGTGTGTTTGCTAGCTTAACTTTGGTGTTGGTATCAAGATAAATTTTATGGCGATAAAGTTTACCTAGTTTGAAATGCGTCTTCTTTATTGAGTTAAGGATGTGTTCCTCAAATGTGAACTTATTGTCAATAGTTATACCTAGTAGTTTTGAAGAGTTTACTAGTTCTATTTCTGTCTTATTTTGTGTGTAAATTTTAAAATCTATGTGTGGTGACTTTGTAGAGAAAAGTAGGAGTTTGGATTTTTTTGGGTTCAATAGGAGTTGAGAATCATTTAGCCAGGATTCAATGGATGTAAAGGAGTTTTGTGTGAGCTTTAGGAGATCAGATAAATTGTCTGCATATTGAATTAGTTTACTTTGTGGTGAAACCTTATGTAGATAATGTATGAAGGTATTAAAAAGTAGATGACTGAAAATGGATCCTTGGGGGATGTCTATATGACTGGCTTGTATTTTGACTGGTGATTGAGCCATTTCACTGATTGTTCCCTGTTAGTTAAGTAGGAGGAAGACCATGTTAGAGCATTAGAGGAGCAGCCCAATCTTTCTAGCTGTTTTAGCAGTAAAGCGTGGGACACTGTGTCAAAAGACTTAGATAGATCTAGCAAAATTATTTATGTAGCTAGGCCAGCATCTAAGGCCTTATTCACTGTGTCGGTGAAAGACAGTAGTGTGGTAATGGTACTGTGTGCTGGATGGAAACCATGCTGGTTTGGGGCAAGGAGATGACTGTCAATGAGGTGTTTGAGAAGGTGAGCAGGTATACATTTTTTTTAGCATTTTTGATAGAGGGGAGTGTATAGAAATAGGGCGATAGTTGGAGAGTTCATTAGAATTCCCACCTTTGTGTAATAGGGTTACAATAGATTTTTTCCATATGTTGGGGTCATTAGATTCTGTGATAGAGTGATCTATATGAATACTGACAGGGTATGCAATTGCACTGGCAGTGAGCTGTAGATATTTAGGTGGAAGTTTATCAGCAGATAGGGAGCATGGATTTAGTTTGGATAGCAGTCTTAGTACTAAGGATGTGGGAACTGGTTGGATATTAAAAGTGGGAGAAGAGTTTGTTGATAATGATGAGAGAAGGATATTGTTTTCTTGTATTGGGATATCTGGGTTTTTTACTTTGGTTTTCTCTCACTATTGGAGTCATTCACTAATTTCTGGATGGAAGTAATAAAGTGGGAGTTAAACATATTGGCTATTTGTTGTGGATTTTTTTTCTGGGCAAAATATGGGGTTATGTAAGGTACTTGGATTTAGTAAAGAGGAAACAGACTGCCAGAACTTTTTGGGTTGTTTTGTTGGTTGGTTAGTTGTACTGTGAAGAAATTTTTATTTGTTTGTTACTCATTTTTTGTTTTGTTGTGGAGTTGTTTGAAATGTTGTTCAGTTTGCACTGATTTATTTTTCTGACATTCTTTCTAGGCACAGTCTCTTGCAAGGATGGTTTGTTTGGTTAATGTTGTTAGCCAGGGGGCATGGTTACATTTCATAACGTTTGATACACATTGTCACAAGGCTATTGAGAGTGTCTAGGAAGATTTTATGGAAATAAAGTACATCATTTAAGGGTAGAGTTTTTAAAGGGGACCAGTTCTGAACATTTAGGATGTTGGTAAAAGTGGTTTGGTTAAAGTTGTTGAGTTTCCTGGTTGTTTTGTTGGAGTGACTTTTTGGAGTGTGGGTGTTGGTTCTATGGGTATAGGATGGGAGGTGGTCACTTAGGGGGTTTGCTAGGGTGCCTGAATTGGAGACATTTTGGGGGTGGGTTACTTGTATCCAGTCTAATATTGACTCAGATTGACTGGATATACCATGAGTTGGAGTAGTAATGAGCAGAGTAACGCTATATAAGTTTATGCTGTTAACAGGAGTGTTTGAGGTAAGCATTTGCCAGTTTATGTTAGTGTCCCCTAGAATAATGGTTTCATGTGATATATTTTTGTTTAGCCAAGTTCTCAAGGATGGGAATGTTATGGCCTGGGAGGATGTGAAGTACAACTATACAATGTGTTTTGTTGTTGTTGATATGAAGAGATGCTATTAAGAATTCCAGGTTGTCAAAGTTAGGTGCTGTTTTTGTGGGCAGTGATTATTAGGGTATCTTTATAAATTAAGGCCAACCCTCCACAAAATGTGATTTTATATAGTCTAACCAACTGGTGTAAATGCCAATAATTACTCCATTTTTGACAATACCAAATACAGCAGGAAAAACAATAAAAATAAATTTGTTAATAAAAGAACATCCTGGGATTCATGAACAATTGTGTTTAGGTGCTAGTATGATAAGTAGCAGTGCTAATTGCACATGCATGCTGGTCATTATGCCTACATGAATAAAACATATTTCCTTGGCCAGCAACAATGTTGATAGCCATTAAAATGTGTTGAGCAGCACAAGCACACACAGTAAATAAACAAGCATGCCAATTGACAAAATTGTTAAGCTTGCAAATGGGGACAGCACAAAAAGCAACATACGGCAAATAATGCAAGTTGTACCAGGCAGAGAAAGTGTACTGAGTGCAATGTGCACTGAAATCAAACAAATGAATGCAAATATAAGTAAGATGGAAGGGTAAATGGCAAAGGTAACTACAATAGAAGGGTTACTAGGTAGGGAAAGTGTACTGACAATATGTACATAAATCAAAGATGTGTATACAGAAATACATAAGAGGGGACGATAAATGTTTAAAATGTGCTAAGAGAATACATTTAAAGTTGCTTATGTCACAAAGACAAATTTGTAATAATAAAATTGCACAACATGTATGTTATTATTATAATTACTGGTAGTCACACTTTCTGAGCAAATATAGGTAAATAAAAGCAGACATGATATTATACGATGCAAGAGGTACACAAAGTAACATTGTAAAAGCTGAGATTGAATAAGATATAAATGTCATTTACATGCTGAGCTGAGATGACATTAAGGCATATTTTCATAGCGAGCATTGCTTCAAAATTAACATGTTGGAAAATAAGAAATGCCAAACAAAAGAAAATAAATTAATTGACTCTGCATACACTATAGAATTCAGTAGTTTAATATAAAACACAAAGCTTTTGTATAAAATAATTCTTCATTAAAAAAGCATTTAAAAAGCAAACACTCCATTAAGTAGTGTTTTCAGTCACAAGACACAATCCAACCTATCATGACAGCCCCTTAATTAAACATCTAATTACTTTAAAAACTTCAGAATGTACTCAGCAAATTTCTTACTTATGTGAAAAGTTATATCAAGGAAACTGGCCATTTTCTGATACAACTTCATTAGTGGTATAAAAATAAGACATCTAGTGAGTTTTATTTTGTAACTCTGGACGTTATATCATTGTTTACTGTAATTCCGAATCAGTATGGAATTGAAGTTATTAAAGAGTTACTAGGTCAGTATAAACTGCTACCAATCAGAGAAATGAAAACAATTTGTGAGCATTTGGAGCTAGTTTTAGAGAGTAATATATTTATTTTTAATGAGCAGTTGTACCATCAAATTAGTGGGGGTGGCAATGGGTACTCGCATTGCCAACACACGTTAACCTTACACTGAGTAAACAGGAAATAAATATGTTTATAATGGACCAGAACATTTTACAAGTAAGATTCCATTTTTCAAAAGATTTGTGGATGATGTGTTTTTTTATCTGGGAAGGTAATTCTGAGGAACTTAATGAATTCATAGAATTCTTGAATAATTCAACAGAATTTTTAAATTTTAAAATGGACTGTTCAGCAAATGAGATTAATTATTTAGATGTTAACATAAGTTTCGATGGTGTGGCAATTAATATAAGTAATCATAGAAAAGAAGTCCAGGCAACTAGAGTTTTGCATAACCATAGTATGCATGCTAAGCATACATTTAAAAGCATTGTGAAGAGTCATTACTCACGAGCCAGTAGGCTGAACTGGGATATTGCAGGATGCGTTCAACAAATGAATGAAATGTCCATAGAGTTTAGTGGAAGATGATATGATTATGATTTATTACATAAAACTAGGGATGAGACATTACAAGAAAGAAATTATACTACAAAACCATATTTCTTTCAGGAAGGGTTATATACCATGAGTTGTTATAGTAATGATGAACAGAAAACTATGCGCTATTTAACTACCTATAATAGCCACACTAGGTTGGTTAAAAATATAATAGTGAATAATTGGGGCATTTTAGCAGCTATGCCTGAGCTCAGATGCTTTATTGGTGAACAACCAAGCTTCACTTGCAGAAAATGCTAGAGTTTAAAAAGTCGTTTATGTTATAAAGATATAAAGTTTGATGTTAGAAGAAAGTTCAGTAGAAAATATAGAACTTTCTCTTGTTACAACTGCTGTTGCTGTGATACTATATGCCCACAGAATAGTTGTATATATCCTGGAACAGAAAGGGGATATACTTTTAAATGTTCAGCAATATGCAATACAACAGATATTGTTTATTTTGCTACATGCAAGAAATATAAAAGTTTTTATATTGGCAAGTCCAGGAGAATAAGGAACAAATTATTGAGCATCATTCTGAGATGCATAGGGACATTCAAACTAATGTATTATCGAAACATATATTGGATAACGGGTCTGAGCATGACTTTAAGTTTAGTGATTGAGGTAGTTTCTCTAAGCTCCAGAGGTAGTGACCTGGGTAATAAGCTGGAATTGAATTAATATAAATGGATTATCAGACTACAAGCTAATAAGCTGCCTGGAATTAATACCACTGTTAAGCATAAAACCTGTTTAAAAAGAAATGTTCTCACACTATATTTTTTGTTTGGAAATGGATACACTGTGTTTTTAAAGAAATTGGTTGTCTAATAAAGGGGCTGTTATGATAGGTTGGGTTATATCTTGTGAATGTTTGAAAACACTACTTACTAGAGTGTTTGCTTTTTAAATGCTTTTACACTGATGAAGGATTATTTTATCTGAAAGCTTTAAGTTTTATATTAACCTACTGAATTCTATTTCATACGCAGGGTCTGTGAATTTGTTTTCTCTTGTTTGGCTTTTACATTATTGACTCTGCCTTGCTATGTTTTTTGATCCATTTTTTTGTGGTTGGAAAATAACAAATGCTCAAAGCCACAGTCTTCTTTTGCAAGGCTCTAACCCATGCCATCAATGTTACTGCTGAGCTGTGTATTAACTATGTATGTCACAGAAATAGGCATAACACATGAATGAGAAGGATCACCTTTGAAGTGAATTATGTACTTAATATTCTCTTGGATATGCATCCCATGCAAAGGTTTGTCTGGCATTAAAAATGTGGGAGCAATGTGAGACATACATAATACCCTTGCCTAAGGCATTCCTGCTTGAAGCAGTCATCATGCAGGAGAAAAGAACAGAATGGAAACATTAAACTATGATCTGATTTATTCCACAGAGCTGTGTATTGTCAACATCTGCCACAGGAGATAGCAATGGATACTGTCAGAAGCAACTGAAATTAAGGTGTGAATTAAGAAAAGATCCCTAATAATGAATGTCACATCAGCAGGTCAGACTGTTGGCAATTGATTGACTATGCTCATGTGCATACAGTTGTGATCAATTGATCAATTCTATATCAATGGTAATTGGTCAAGGAAGGTTTATTTGTATTTTTTACATATACCACCCCAAAACTAGAGCACATTCATGTACAACACACTACTCAATGCATGTGCCACAGCAGAACTCTCACCATGACATTGGCAGAACAAATTTCTACTGCCATGAAATACAAACATATGTTCACGAGTGTTCATGCAGCATATCAAGGGATAATACTGATGTAACGTAATGGTTGTTTTGTGACATCAGTATGTTCACACAAAATAATTCCCTATGCCAGAATTGAACATCAAGCTGTACAACTCCTCCAACTAACAATATGGATATGAATCATGTGTGCCACATTGGAACTGCTATCACAGCTGTGGAATTCCACTTATGTGCAGTCATTAAATCAGATGTACTTTACCCTTAAGTTTTATCTTATAAAATGGATGGGAGAGGCATCTGTCACTCTATATGAACACATTAGAACTGGAGGGGGGTATCTTTCCTGCTGAACAGTTAAGGACACCAGTGTTTGCAGTCATTCAATGCTGATTTGGAAAATTTGACTAAGTATTGTGAAAAACAGCACAATAGTGGGTGCAATGAATGGGCTACTGTATAAGTGCATTGGCGAATGTCATATGTGTGGTTATGTGCAAGTATTGTATCTTGTTAATAAATCAAGGAATATGTGTCTCCATAATTACTTTGAAATAACCTTGCTGTATATCAGGCAACAATGCCTGATGCTAGGTATATGCAAACAAACTTGTGGCTTCCTACTGTTGTCACTGTGATGGTAGAACCGCGATTATGTACAATGTGGATCTAATCCTGTATTGGAACACATGCCTTACTTAGGCAACAACATATATTATATCATGTTATAACTAGTATGGAAGGACAATCTAGTCAAATAATAACATCAGTCTTCAATACAGTCTCTCAAAATGAAAATTAGGATAATCTCTTGTAGTAGGAAACAACATCTACACATGAATATAGCACATGTGTGTGACACTACTGTTAACAACATGTACACTGAGTGTAAGCAGTGACATTAGAATCTGAACTATATATCTGACATCACAAGCTACTTAAGGTTTGCTGAAACCCAAGCACTACTCGAGATTTAGTTTACAACTGTGACACTGCACATTTCAATGGATGATATCATCACTGTGTGCATTACATCAATGTTTCAGCTAAAAAGTAACCGCACAGCACACTGTATAGATATACATCAGATATGTATTTGCAGCCTGTTCTGAGCAGTAAGAGGAAGAATCACACTCTCATAAAAGACAGTCAGTCCTGTATTTGATCTCATTGTTTATCTACTGACACACTCTACACACGTGTATTACAGTCATGTACCAAAGAAGACATCTGACTGCATGTGAGCCACACTGCACCTTTGAAGGGATGACATCAGCTGTGACTTGTAGAGGAAATCTGGGTGCAAAAATGACTTCTACACATACCTCTCAACCGTACTGAATTTCTCAGGTTTTTACCAGTTTTGAGGTTCAAAAAATGGGGTGCCATGATTCCTGAGTGGCACCCCTTAATTTCCAAATTTCTTGGCTTGTTTTTTTAATTCTTTTCTTCTGGCTGACATCATCACATGCAGAGGCATGCATGATGATGTCAGCTCCATGAACAGACTGTCTGATCTGGTTGGCTGAGGGCTCCAATGTATGTAGCATGCGTGCAAGCTGGGAGCAATTTCAAACTTCAAGAATTAGCAGTTCTTTTCATGACCATAAGCATGGATGCACTGTACTTGCATTTTCAAGCTGCATAGTGGTTCTGTTCTTTTTTGCATTTTCAAGTTGGCAAGTCAAGAGTTTATTGGTCTTTTTGTCCACATATTTCAGCTGCTGGCCAGGTAAGGGATTTTTGTGTGTGTGTGTGTGTGTGTGTGTGTGTGTGTGTGTGTGTGTGTGTGTGTGTGTGTGTGTGTGTGTGTGTGAGTGGGTGTGCACGTGTGTGTGCGAGTGTGTGTGTGTATGAGATGCCCCAGTTAAATATACCTGTTGGCTAGAGTTACACAGGCTCAAACCCTTGAGTGCAATAGCAAGAGCCGCAATTCCCTGCCCACCACCACTTGTGAAAGCTGTCCAGATTTTTACCTCATATTTTTGCTCTGTTCTTCATAAAATCTGTGGTTTTCTGGATTTTTGTGGCAAATCAGTGAGGACTGAATTCATTAAATAATGACAGGCATTTGAATTTCAAAATTCATATTCTTCAGAAAAATACATGGTAACACAAAACCTTTTATTCTAGCAATTTTCTAAATTCATAAGATAAATATTTTAAATTTGTCTCTATTTTTAAGGCTGTATCCCCCCATTAATGGATTTATCAAGTTTTTTTTGTGCTAAGAGGTCAAGAGCTATGGATGGGATTATGGGTTCTCCTTGTTAAGAAAGAGAGAAGAGGAATTAGACATTTGTGCAACACAAATGGACAAAGTTGCTCTGTTTTGTCCTTACTGATTTTAAGATTATGATGTAAGGCATTTTCTAAAATATTATTCCCCTTAATGCATGGTAATGATAACTAAGTTGGTTGACTATGAAATATGTCCACTGCTCAGCAGCAGACTAGGCTTTGCTGCAGTTAGCAGGTAGGCAGTCCAGTTATACAAACCTTTGGTTCAGTACTAAGGTATTAAAAGACATAACTGTGCAGCTACAGTGTAATTAGCAGAGGTGCATAAAGCTGTACAATTTACCACCTGGAATTTGCAGTGTGATATTCAATTGATTTTGTACAGCTTACAGTACATAAGGCTTCAATTAGGCTCTTCATACCAGGTGTTTAGCACTCACACATGCACCCTGCTGGGGAAGAAATATTCTTAGCAGTCTGTTACAGGAATGTACAGTATTCTTTCCTGTATATGAAAGGGACTTGACCCAATAATTAGAAGCTGCATACATGAAAGGATGCTGGTTTGTTTTGCTCTAAATTCTAAAATCTTAAAAAACAGACGAAGATTAGATTCTGTTATGTTGTTCTTGGAAGTGAGGGAAGAAGGTAAACTTAAATGGTGACAAAAGCAATCATTACCTGAAAACACCAAACTTTAAATGTTACATTAGACTTTAGTACTTCCTAGACATAGTGCAACCTTGATTCTTTGTATTTTCAAAACAGTGCTTGTAAGACATAGTCAGCATTTCACATTTTGCTTGATTTGTTTTATGATTCTACAAATATTTATCTCTCACATTATGCACAACTACTCTCTAGATGCATCAGTGTATTAACTAAAGATGAATTTTTATGGTTTGATGGTAAGACAAAAGTAAATTGTAAAGGCATGTGCTCATATGTGTCAAATGATTTAAGCTTATGAAAGACGTCGGCCATAAAATGAAGCAACTACTTTAGTGACTAATTCTGCCGATTTTTCTCATGCCTTCTGTTATGTGCTTTGTTTGTTCAGGCTTGAAATGTAAGTTGATATTTAACACACTGAGAACTGAATTCACTGAATATTTTTGGGGCTGCATTCCCCCATTATTTGGTTTTGTCCAGGCTTTTTGTGCTAAGAGGTTGAGAGCTATGGTGAGAACTGAATTCACTAAATGATAGCCATTTAAGTTTCAGTCTTCCTATCTTTCATAAAATGCATGGTGGTAACACAACATTTTATTTTAGCAACTTCCCAAGAATATATAAACAATGTTTAAAATGTGTCCCTGGTTTTTGGGCTATTGTCCCCGCACCAATAAATTTTGCCTTTTTCCAGATTTCTTGTGCTCAAAGTTGAGAGATACAGTTGAGTGTCGAGTGGATTTTAGAAGGAGCAGAGAGCTTTAATGGAAGAGAAGTCTGGTGCTTATGTCAAGTCTGCTTGCATTGTTAGTAGCATAACAGATAAAATACTTGCTTTTGATGCAGAAAGCTGTGGGTTCTACTCCCACAGCATGTAGATGCATTGCTGATACTGTATTGTGCTGTACTTTTAAAGGGGTGGATGGATGCTGCAGTCCTGTGAATGCCCTCTTTGGTGGCGATAATTAGTAACTATGAACCTGTTATCAGTTTGACATCCATTTCCTATTGCAATATTACTAGTGTATCATTTTTTTAATATAACATAGGCAATTTATTCCTCAAGGGCAACAGGCATTTTATTTGTAGATGAAACAATTAAATATAAAGTTGTTTGCTAGCAGCAAGCTCTTCATTAGTTACAGATCTCTTTAATGCGGAATTATTTAGATGACTTTTAATTCTCCAGAGATTGCGCATATTTACTGAAACTGGTGGATTGTAGAAGTTTGAGTAGACTTTTATGATGGAAATGCTCTAAATTGGGCAGTTTGTTTCATTATTGGTTCATGCATTTTGTTTAATTGTTTACTGGAAAAATGTTCAAAACAATAAATTTAAAACACTCTCTAACAACTGTACTGCATTATACAAAGAATATCATTTAATACAACCAGGAAGGTGTATCAAAGAACACATGTATGTTTCGTGTGCAAGGGGCCTATGATTTGAAAACAGCCCAAAGCTAATCTTTATCTGCCTCTGGCCAGATGCATTTTCTTTGAATGTTGGTTTCAGGGCTGTTTCAATGAATGTGAGTTTCAAGGGCAGAGAAGTTTTAACACTGTCTATTTTCATTGTGAGACTGCATTGCTTTGTCTGGCAGATGTCTTTTAGTGTTTGTGTTATAAAATTTTAAATAAAACTTTTAAATGAAATCCAAATCATTGTAGAAGTTAAGCAGTGTGCATTATGGTTTTCATGGTAAATGGGGTGAAATAGCCAATAAATGGGACATTGGAATGGCTGCAGGAGGAGGGCTATGTATGGGGAAGCCCCATTTGACCATGATTTTGTGAGGGGGAAGGGCAACAAACTCAAAGGGCTATGCCACTGATCAATAGTCCATGGAGAATGACTTTTGGAGATCCTAGCAAACTATATTTTTTTTGCTAAGATTAGAATATTCCCTACCATTAAATGCCCTACTTTTATCATAAAACCCACATACTGCAAGTCACCAAAAATAAAATCCTAACGTTCATCTTCTCTCTTCCTAGTGAACATCATTGCTGCACATTTAAAAAAAATGGTTACCGTTTACTACGGGGTCTGGGGCAATATTTTGGTTGTCTGTTCTTCAGTTAGTGTTTGAAAGTTGATATGCCACAATTCCATCAGAGTAGGTGAGGTTACATAATTTTGTATGTAAATGTTACGTTAATTAGCATACCAATTTGTACCTATTTTTATGGGCCTTTGATGTTTCCAGGTTGAGAGGTGTGCTTCTACAGACATATACTATTCTAAATGCTGTCAGTACTAAGAAGTGTAAGGCACTCTTGCATCCATTTATATTCACACAGACACACAATTATGAGTTCTCATGTGTTTAAATTCTATCTCTGGAGTATGCT